>NC_051214.1:34006458-34213958 GCF_015220715.1 Pygocentrus nattereri | reverse complement strand
GGGAGATAATTAATGATTTTTGGTGCAGTCGGCACTGCGAGCTGTCTCAGAAAGGGAATGGCTTCGCACAGTGCTCTCGTTTTTCCTTGGATTTATCAGTTTCATACAAAGACTCACTGAACATTGCTTCGTGTCCTGCTTTAAGCGGTAGTGCTTTGTTTACTCTGCTCTACCCTTTGAAGCTCTAAAGCACCCTTCTCAAAATTATTAATGATTTTGTCATGGTTTTTTTGTTTGCAGGCTCGCAAGGGGTTGGTATCTCAGTCAAAGTTTATAAACATAGTTTTATACATATATTAAATCCTGTATATTTAGTAAAAGCCTGTATAGAGTCTGTTGACATATTCATGCTGGAGGAATTCTGGGAAATTGTTTATATTCATAGTCTTTTTATCTCATATTCATCATGTCTCAGAAATGGTAACTCCTTAAGAAAATAAAAAAAATCTTAAATTCTTAATTTGCTATTATTCCATTGTTTTTGGAAATATTCACACACTGAAAAGGGCAACTAGCATTTTCAGTTCACACAAAAAACAAGTCAATTGAGCAAAGTCAATTGATTTTGGATGAATCACTTATTTTATAAGTGCTTACCTCATCTGGAGTAAGAGCCCTCTGATGGGGTCCAGCCTTTTCTCCCTCAGATGAATCTTTTTCAGACAGGAGACCCCGCTTGTATCGGATGGCATTGGCAAGCTCCTCTAGTTTCTGTGAAGGATGCACACCTGCCAATCCCTCATTTTCCTCGGAATTCCTCTTGTACCAGGCTGGATGGTAGTAGCCTCGATAAATCCAGGGATTGCGCTTCTCATAAACTTCACCCTCTTTCAGCAGACGCTCCTCTAACTCATTCTTTTTCTTAGTCAGGTATTTCAGTGCTGCCTCCTTCTCCTGCTTCTCTTCATCTGAAGCAGTGTGGTGCCTCTTCTCCTCCTCTTGGCTGGGCAAATGGTGTTTGTTTTCGCTTATCTCTCGAGCAATTAGCTTCTCCTCTTCTTCTTCAGGTGAAAGGCGCTTGAGGGCCTCTTCCAGTGAGTCGTAAAGATGGTGCTTTTTCTCATTTTTGCTTGCCTCATCTTCATTCCCACCATGCTCGTAGTAGTGCTTATTGTAGTGGATCCTTTTTTCCTTATCTTCACTCCCTTCAGCATCCTCATATCTCTTCTCAGGTTGCTGCTCATCAGAATCCTCCTCAGATGATTCTCCACTGCGCTTGTGATATCTTTGGTGTTGGAACCAGTGACTGGGCCACCAGGCCCTCCTCTCTCTCTCCTCACTTTCCATGTCTTCAGATTCTTCGTCAGAAGCATCACCATCCCGTTTGTGATGTCTCCTTTGGTGGTGTCTATCAGGCCTCCAGTGCCGTTTAGCTCTCTCTTCTTCTTGTTCTTCTTCTTCCTCCACTGATTCCTCTGACCTCTTCTCTTGAGTGCTCAGTCCAGCAAGATTTTCATCCGATGACTCATCATCCCGCTTGTGGTGCAGCTTTTTGTGATGGTACCTGTGAGAAGGTTTCCAGATTCGTTTCTCTCTCTCTTCACTCTCCTCATCTTCCTCATGATGCCTTTTTTGGTTAAAACTTGGGAACTCTTCCTGGCTTCGGTCATAGTCTGATTCATCACGCTTTTCTTTGCTTGTTAGATGGTGCCTTTTGTGCTCGTAGGTTGGAAATTCTTCTTGGCTTCGCTCCTCACCTTCATCCTCACGCTTCTCTTTAGTGGAGAGAAAATGGTGCCTCTTTTGAGGGAATTCCTCTTGGCTCCTCTCATCATCTGGGTCTTCCCGTTTTTCCTTGCTTGTTAGAAGATGGTACCTTTTGTAATAATTTGGGAATTCCTCCTGGCTCCGTTCCTCATCCGTGTCTTCGCGCTTTTCCTCCTTTGTCTTGAGAAGCTCATTAATGACTTCCTCTTCCCTGTCATCGTGTCTCTTCTCCTCTTGCTCTGGAGGCAGAACATCTTCCTCACCCTTTTTCACCGGGGAAGAGTGAGTGGAACCTGTATGGAGATGCAGAATAATGAGTACGATGTAGTCTGTTCAGACCTGTACTGTGTACATAAAGTCCCCCGAACATACAATTAAAAAAACATGCACCAACTTGTTTGGTCTCCTAAGATTCAATTGTTTGAGAATGCAGCAAACTATCAAGATGAAACAACGTAAGAGTTACTTGCCTGCCTTGAGAATTTCTTTACATTCTGGTTGCAGTGGAGTGCCATCTGGTTTGGACAATGCCTTAGAAATTATCTGGACCAAACAATGGGTGAGCTGAAATGAAAGGTGGACATTTTATTATTTTAGAGAAATGCTTTTGTCTTTAGTGTTTGAATAAAATATTAACACAGACAAATTGAGGCATACCAGGTTTTCCTTTCTGCCATCTTGTCCAACTGGTAATGACTTGTTGTCTGTGATTTGCAACAAAGAGTTTGTCAGTGAGTTCAAGATTAAGTTCAGCCAGATTCACTGGTTTAGTAGCATGTGCTATAATGACAACATCTGCAGAAGTCACAATCAGTAAATCAGCCATTAGAGAACAGCAAAGTAGCCGCATCACTGCTGAATTATGTAACTAGGTGTCCAGTCTTACCTGCAGAGGGCCAGTATGGGTGCAGGTTTTCAGTCCAACAAAGCAGGAGGTCACATGATGAAATGTTTGAAGACTAAGGCCAACTGATTAAACAAGCAGAATCAGCTGTGCTTCAGCTTGTTTAGACTGAAAAACCTGCAGCCACACTGGCGCATTGCTATGATGGGACACCCCTGGTATAAGATCAAGACATGATCAGAAAGTACATACAGAAATATTGTAAGAACCAGCAGCTTATGCTAAAACTGTTATTTTTTCCTGTTGATGATAGTACAGAATATCATCGCTGTCCAAAGAAAAATGTGTTCATTTTTGCTGATTTTTAGTTTTCTGCATCATCAGTATTTAATAATGAATGGATCAATAAAATAATATACAAGGTTACACACGTGTACATATGTGTATGTGTGTGTGTGTGTAATCACTGCTGGTGGTACAAAACCTCGTACCTCCAAAATTCTAGTTTTGCAGGACAAGGAAAAAAAATGTACGTTACCTTGAATGTAAGCCAATGGAACCAGAATTTTTTGTTTTGGTCCATTCTTCATAAAATGTACACACAATGTAAAGGGCAACAGACATTTTCAAACTATGCCAGACACTGAAAAACAACAAAAAATGGAGATACAAGGTTTTGGTCCGACAGCAGCGATGTATACATATATATCGTCACTGTCCAAAGAAAACTATGTGTATCTCCATTTTTGTTGCTCTTTATTTTTCTACATCACTTCAGCACACCAGCTGTCCTTTTAATGTTGTGTAAAAATCTTGATGAATGGACCAACATAAATGCTCTAAAAATCACTTGGAATAAAATATCTTTACATTGACTTACACCCTACCCCTAACTACCCTGACTTACACTGAAAGGTAAGAATTGACTTCTTCTGTGAAGTTGCTATTTTGGAGATACTTGTTTTTCTTTGTATAGCGGCGATATGTATAGTAACGTGCTATAACGACCACATCTGCAGACAGAATGAGGGAATCAGCATCACTGCTAAGTTGTCTATAGGATATACATACATACATATATATCCTAGATATATATATACGTAGATATAGATACAGGTATAGATGTCCTAGAACCGCAGCGCAAACCAAACGGCTTTAGAAATGACGGGATCGCGCTGCTTCAGAGTGTCGTGCCGCTGACCATGGTGCTGAAATTTGCGCTATCGCCTGTGTAGTAGTGAAATGAAAAAAAGGCAAAATCCACTCACTCACCTGCAAAAAGGGACAGAGCCACAACGAGAAGGCACAAGAACTTCATGACGATGTAAACGGTGCCAAAAAGAAAGATTCTTCTACCCGAAACGGGGAGAAACAACAACAAAGCGCTGCTCTTCTCCCGCTGAGCGAGCGCCTTGTTGTACCTCTGCGCGCTCGCTGCGTCTGTTTTGAGGGCAGAAGGAGAATGAAGTGATCGTGGGCTGCACCGCCAAGACTTGCGTCATGTCCCAAGTGAAGCGCTGGCTAGAGCCCGTTTTGTACAGGAAACAATGGTAATTGGAAAAACGTAAGTATTAAATATTCATGAGCTTTTGCTTCCAATGAAAACGAAGTGTCAAAGAACATCCATCGTTCAGTTGTTGAGTATGTCGACGCGTCCGTTTAAAAGAAGAGACGTGACATTTCAACATTTCATGATCGAGGGGTTCATTGGATGCTACAGCTCTGCCATTACTCTGAAACAAGAGAGCTGTGGTACTTTTTCAAGTTTCATGACAGCAAGACAACTAAACTAAATGGGTCATTGTAGTGCGCTGGTGGTCACATGAAAGAACTGAAGAAGTGAGAGTGTTTTATGCCTCTTCTGAAGCACTTCTCTTATACAGTCTGCAGATTCTCGCCTTTTATATTCACTAGTTATCTCTTATGTAATAACTTTTCCCCCATGTGGGCTCAGCCTGACAAGAAACAGAAGAAATATGAAGAGAAGACTGCATGCTGTGTCGCCCTGGGGAGCCACTCGCAATGAACAGATTATGTCTGTTTCTCTTTGTGCAAACCTCAGTACCAAAAAAGTTAGGACAGTGTGTGAAATGCTAATAAAGGAGGGCAGTGATTTGTAATCTTTTTTGACCTGTATTAAATTGCAGGGCAAAAAGACCATATTTGATGTTTTGTGGACTTTATTTATGAAACTCTACCCTCATATCAAAATGTTCCAAAGTGAGCCTGTTTACCATTGTTACCTTTCCTAATGACAATTAATAAGCATTTGTGCACTGAGGACACCAACTCACTCAGTTTTGAAAGCAGAATTTTTTTTGCATGTCTTCATTGTCGTATATTGTGCTTCATAAAGTGCCACGTTTGGAAAGAAACTTGGACATCGCTGAAAGAGACATCATCCAGAAGGCCGCATATGTTACTTCATGTGTGAATATATCTTTCTGCATTAATGGTACCTTAACAGATCTGTAAGTCACCCAGGCTGTGATAGGTCCCAGTTTTTTAACTTTACACTGGTAATGATCTGGATGGTCCATTTTTTCTTTGGTCTGGAGAGCACAACATCCATTATTTACATAAACATCAGAAAGGTTGACTTCTCAGACCACAAAACACATTACTATTGTTCAGTCCATTTCAGTCAAGCTTGCAAGTAAAAGAATCTGCATTTCTGTATATTGTTAACATATGGCTTCAGCTGCACATACGAAGTACTTGCATCTGTGGTTGCTGCAATGAAGTGTTTATTGAGATCAGTTTGGTAAAGTATTCCTGAGCCCAAGTGATGATGTACATCAAAAAAAGTGTGTTCTTTAGTGCAGAGCTGCTTGAGATATTGAAGGTCACAGGCATTCAGCTGCATTTTCAGCCTTTCCCTTTATTCACAGAAATTTCTCCAGATTCCATGAATATTTGGATGACACTATGCTCTGCAGAAGGTGAAGTACCTAAAATTCTTTCAATTACTCCTAGAGGAACATTTTTCTTAAAAGGTTGGATTATTTATTGACAGTTTTTGGCTAAATGTGAGTCTCAATTATCTAATAAAACACCATAATACATGTTTTTTGTTTAAATACAGGTCAAAGTGGATTTAAATCACTGCTTTTTGTTTTATTTGAATTTCATATGCTGTCCCAACTTTTTTGGAACTGGGTTTTGTAAGGTGTAAGCCCATCTTGGCTGTACTCTTCTGTTCTTCAGTCCCACACTCTACAAATTTGGCTATGGATAGTTTATCTGACGCCTTCTGACTTCATAGTCTTGATGTGCATTCCACAACTTTGGAACCAAGTGAAATACATTATATGTAAGAAACTTTGCAGACATCTCATCCAATATTTCTTTAAAATCAATGGTATTAATAGGGAGTTTGTCCACTGTTGCTGCAGTAACAGCCTCTGCTCTTCTAGGAAGTCTTCACTTTAGATTGTTGGAACATTGCTGTGAGGATTCTATTTGCAGTCGGCCACAAGAGCATCAGCGTGGTCAGGTACCGGTTGGATAATCAGTTCAGAATCGCAATTGCTAGTCCAGCTCAACCCAAAGATATTGGATGGTGATCCATCACTTCAGAGAACTCAGTTTCATTGCTTCACAGCCCTGTTCTGGGGGCTTAATACCCCTCTACACTGTAAAAAATAATCCGTGTAATTTACGGTAAAATACTGGCAGCTGTGGTTGCCAGTATTTCACCATAAAAAGTAAGGTGATAATGTATAAGACATTATGGTATATTTTTTTGGCAACCGTAACTTTCACAGTTAAAAATTGTTGTTTGTTTAAATTGTTTGTTTAAATTGTTTGTTTGTTAAAAATTGTAAATCTGTTTACGGTAATGTGCTATAAACATAACAGCTATATTATAAATCTGTTTATGGTAAACAATTTTAAAAACAACAAATATATTGTAAACATAATTATGGTATCTCATAGTGATGGACACACTACAACTGTATTATATATTACAGTACTTTACTGTAAAGTTCAACTTTACGGTAAATTACCGGCAGCTGTGGTTGCCAGAATTCCACCGCAAAAACGGTACAACACATAAAGGGTTACAGTTAGTTGGCAAAGAATTTACAGTCAACTACAGTTTATGATAAACTACAAAGAAAATAACAAATAAAGTCTACTGTAAACAAATGTACAGACTACTACAGGCAAATATTAAGAAACTGTTTTTACATTTACAGATTCTCTATGACAATCAAATTAAACTGATAACTCCCAGTACACTCACAAATTAGTGTTGAGTTCTTGAAAAAACAGCATACGTCCATATATAGGTTAATCCATGGTGGAATGAAAAAACCTCATGGAAAAACAGTCACTTGCCCTGGTTGATCAAAAGTAATGCGTCACTGAGTCCAGACTTGACTGAAGAGGGTGTTCAACATGGGATAGACTCTCACATGGACATGATGTTCAAGAAACTGGAACTTCAAACATGTATTGCCACCAGTTCTGCTTGAGGATTCACATGTTGCCCATCAGGTGTTTGTTCACTGTGGGCTGGCACCATCGTCTCTGCAGCCATAAAACAGAAAAAAGCAGTTTGATGTAGTTCTTGAGCATGATGCTACACAGAGATAAAACGACAGTTAACTGTTGTTAAGCTGAGCTTCCATGATGTATACATAGGAGAAAACAGGAACCATATTGCAGAAACTTCTTACCTCTGAAATCTTTTAGACCCCATGACAATGTAATACTGCAAAACGCTGCTTTCACTGTGAGATGCTTTTCTTTTCTTAATCTCAGACACTGCAGACTCAAACTCCACCATCCCCTTTTATTACCGTCGTGTGTTAATGCTGGTGATAAAATATTACATTAATGATGGTAAATAATGAGAAAGATTTGTTTGACCGTTTTTACATCATGGTCAGTTGCTAGGTAATAGGCATAGCAGTTGACTGTCAACTTCAACTGAGTAGGTTAAGATTTCCTAACTTGAGAGATAAAGATAAAATTTGTTTCTGTAATATGACTGTGAAAAATCTTAACCCTCAAATCTAAAAGATAGGAAGTTTCTGTAATATGGCACAGCATTCTAGATTATAGTTTATAGTAGACAGAGTATCAGGGCAAAAGGTAGAAACAGATGTCATTTCACATTTGAGCCTATTCACAGCCCAACCTCCGCTACTCATGTTGTCTTTCCTTTTCCTCCATACCTTTCTCTTTCTATTTATGGTGAACACTAGAGAAAGGTATCAATAACTGGTATTAAACTGCTACCTGTTCCATTCTGGTCAGTAAGGGAAAGACGTTCAAAAGTGTGGGCTTACTTTACTAAATTTAATGATAATGCAGGTAAATGCAATACATTGTGTTATTTAGGTTCTCTCTGAAAGGGTCACTGGTCTGGTCCATAACTGAAGCTTTTCATTTCAAGTCTGCAAATCAGCATTTACAGCCAGGAAAACAAACAGCCTAAAGGCTAGAAACAAAAGCACCTGCACTCATAGTGTTACTATGGTGATAATTTACTCAAGTACAAGTAAAAGTATTAGTAAACAAAATTAATCGAGTAAGAGTAAATAAGTAATTTGTTGAAAAACTACTTAAGTACTGAGTTACTTAGCTACCTTTTGGTATTTCGGCTGTCAGAACCTGAACATATTTCTGAGCTGATTTGGTTATATCATTGGAAAATCTGTACAGAAAAACACTAAAGCTTTCCAGTATTTTAGAATCCCTGAAACACTGTGCAGAGGTTCTTATTGTTTAATTGAGTTCATTTAAGAGAAAAAAGGCAAAATTATGAGTAGATTCCTTCATTAATGAGGTCATTTTAGTTCTGCTGCCCGCCAATCAGCTCCCTAGACTCTAGATTATGTTAACAGGTGTGAACCTCTTCGCACAGTAAACACATTCACAGCCTTCAAACTGTGTATTTTAACTGATAATATATTTCACTAGTAATCATGGTGATCATTTTATACAGAATCAGACATTATTGTTGTATTAGACAGTTAAACAGCTACACAGCCTCTCACAGTTAAAGACAAACACCAAGAGAGAGGGGGGGTCGAGAGAGACAGAAAGGGGGGGGGTCGAGAGGCAGAAAGAGAGACGCGGAGGACGAGAGAGAAAGAGAGGATGGGGTGCAAGAGCGGCAAAAAGAGGAGAGAGAAAGAGAGAGAGAACCAAGAGAGAGGGAGAGATGAGGGGTGAGAGAGGGGAGAGATAGAAAGAGGGGGGGACAAGAGAGACAGAAAGAGGGGAGTCAAGAGAGACAGGAAGAGAGAGAGAAAGAGAAGATGAGAGAGAAAGAAAGAGCATAAGAGAGGGGACGCAAGAGAGACAGAAAGAGGAGGGGGCTTCATAATGACTTTAAAAAGCTCAGTTTTAGTGCTGAAATCTGTGCCTAACTGACACAGGCTCAACATTTTAACATCTGTCAGCCATCAATGATGGACGATGGCATCGCACATCAGCCCAACACTAATAAGTTGATGAGGTGAAACAAATGCTGATGATTACTTAGTGTGGAAATGCATCAGTTTCTACCTGCCACCCTATTTAATTATATTATTAATTATAAAAGTCATCTAACTACATGCAAAACTACATTCCAGAGTGTTGGTTTCTTGTATGTAGAGTTGTGCTTGCATCTATCTATCCCTACACTGAACTATATCACCACTTACCTCTAATTACTCTTGACAAGACTGGTGTCCAAGACGTTGGGTTCAGACATGAATGCAGAGCGGTGGGATAGAGTCCAATACAATCAAGGGTATGATGTTCAGAAAATGGGAACTTTAAACAGTTTCTGTCATAATTTCTGCTTGAAGACAAGCAAGCAACTTCTCAGTCAGGCGTTTGCTGTGGACTGGCAAGGGTCCTCTCTGCAGCCAGAAAAAGACAAGAAAGAAAACATTACATAACACCACCACCACCAACAACAATACTACAAACCCTTTTCCAAAAAAGTTGGGACGTTATTCATGCTATTTTCCATGACAACACTGGGAGGGCCATCTTAGTTTACTTTGTGTTAGAACTTCCGGTGCGACAGCGGATACATTGATAGTGATTACAAGCACAACTACAGCAAACATATAAAATGACTAGCATAATTTGTTCTACACCATCTACACCTTACGACAGTACAAAGTAATTAAAAATGTCGCTATAAGTAACCTCAGGCCACCTTGTCATATCATCCACCCACTGTGTTATTAACCTTGGGGATGAGACAGTGTTGTCCCATTCGAACTTCTTACTGCTTCTCTGGTCTCCTCCCAAGTAACTGTATTAATTTTGGTTAGTTGACCGGAAGCTCTAACACAAAGGCGGAAGAAACACATGCTTGAAAGTGGGTGTGACGAAATACAGTGAATATATCGTTTATCATTTGCACAGTACAGTACATTTTGGGAGGGGGGGGGGTGTCAAACAAACATTTAAGTGTGACACTAGTTTAAAAGTCTTTCAATTAAATGTACTCACTCAATGCTGAGTGTTGAAAACGCTGATGACATATCAAAGTGCTCACCATCACACATTCCTGCAAAGCTGACAGCCTTGCCTTTTCCAGCTGCACCGTGCTGAGGAGAAAGTTAAATGATTTTGTCATGTATGGATAGGAAGTTCATGAAATGAATCATCAACATAAAAGTTGCAATCTATTAAAAAATACAGCATGTATTTTTTAGGTTACCTTGACCCAAGTCTCCATAAGGAACAAAATATGTGTATTCTGCTAGTTAATAAAGTCACTACAGATAAAATATTTATTAAACAGTGATCAAAACTGTGACTGAGGCTGAGACTCACAATGGATACACATTGCTTGCAAAAAGAGATGAGCCTAAAGCCTTCTGTAGTTAAATTAATGTACACTGAACTGTACAACAACTTACTACTATTTATCCTTGCCAAACTGGTATCTGATGAGAAGTGCAGAATAGAAGGACAGCAAAGAGGTTGACGAAATCCATGTCAAGTACAACCACAGGTAGACGTAATAAGACCTGAAAGAAAGAGTAAGAAGATAAAAGGCAGGATGGCATACATCCTATTAAGTGAAAGATGAAATCATCTCAACCATGAACTGTTCTCCATTTTCAGTTCACAGGTTGCAAATTACAATCAAATGGCTAAACACACAGCAAAAACAGCCAGGTCTCCCAAGTGGCTTACCTTGTAGAACACATGTACACATTGTTATTACAGCAACTGTGTTTCCTGTCTATTAATACTGCATCTGTCCAATAAAGCAGAAATGCCAAACAAATCATCTTTAAAAGTTAAAATCATAAACAGCCTGCTTTTGATATTTAAATGTATTGTAATCTCGTTTTCTGGGTGCCACAAAGGATAGCAAGTTGTTACTTCCACGTCTATAACAGAAGCAGACACACCATGCCTCCGGTAAAAATGAGCCTTAAACGCCCCATAGCACAAAACTAGCTAACGTTCAATGCAAAAGACCTGGCTACCGTTACACCGTTAACCGTTACACCGTTAACCGTTACACCGTTAACACTTGCCAGCTGGCTAATTAGCTAAGACAACCGTAGCTAACGTTAGGTAAATTACTTAACCTGACCCAGCTAGCAAACTTAAGGTAATATTAACGTAAAGTTATTACAAACCCAAATGATCTTTCGAGAAAGCTTTTACTCTCAGACTGAAACAATTTATGTTGACGTGCTTCCCTCAGGAACACATTCTTCTAAGCCCATGAGATACAGGACGTCGTGCCGTCAATGCTGCCAGCGTAATCCCCACAGAACAGCAAAGCCAGGCGCGCTGAAATGGCGGTAACTGCGAGGTGATGGGGTCAAAAGTTCGTTTGTCGTTAGCGTTGCACAAGAGTATCTCGTCTCCCTCTCCGTTTAAACGAGGAGGTTACCCTGTACTCTGAAGTAGTGAGCAGTTGGTGAGCAAATATTTCTTAAAGCCACTTATAGCAGTGGTTTACGGGCTTTAAAATAAAATATAAACCCGTGCTTTGGCGTTTTTGTTCTGTAAAAAACATGGTATTTTTTTATTATAATGCACATCATTTCTATACCTTTCGTTTAAACTGTATGTATTTTGATTATTCTGGGGAACCACATTTTATTGCGTGTAATTGACATAAAGAAGAAAAAAATAATAGTATGAAAAACGAAATCACTGTGTTGTTACTAAATGACAATATTAAAGACAATATCTATATTCTTATTACATCAGTAAAGTTATGCCTTATTAGTTATGTTAGTTAGGGTAATTGCTGCAACAACAACCTGGTAGATCCAAGCAACCAACAAGAACATCCCAGCAACTCCCTAGCAGCTTAACAACTAGTATAACTAAAAACTAGTATACCTAGAAACTACCTATTATCACCAAGGCAACTGCCTATTATCAGAATCTAATATTACAAACAACTACGAGAAAAATAATGACTAAGCCTGATATAAAATGGTTTTATGGAAAATGTTGTTGCTGACTCTGTGCTATATTAAAATTATTTACTAAACTAATTTACAAAGTAAAATAGGAAAAATGAAGTAAATAAGACTGCAAGTGGAAAATGAGCGATAATGAGTGGATTGTTTTCTATTACTCTGCTTAAACACCAGTGGGCCACTGAAAACAGCTTTGCCATCAGTGGGCCAACAGTAGTCCTCTGTCTTCTTGCTATCAGGGTAGTACACTCTAGCAATCACCTACACTTTAGATACTACCTACACCTTAGCCACATGGTACACGCTAACAACCACCTATTCACCTTATCAAACACAACATCCTCACCATATGCATCTTCATAACGAACTAAAACACCTTATCAATCACCTCGACCAACAATAGCAAACACCTACAAACACCCTAGCAACCATCTAAAAGCACCCTTACAACCACCTAGTAAACCCTGGCAACTACCATAGCATTGCTGCACAGCAATCAGTTGAATTTCTTCAAGAAATACCTCTTTCTGGTAATGTTTTTCATTGCGAATAAGACATTTACTTCCGGATTGAACCCATATTTACAAGGATATCACCTAAAATTACAGTAGATTACAATATTTTTAAAACTATGTTTTACCCTGAAATAAACATTATTTAACAAACAAATACCATATTTTTAACATCTTGTTTCTCTAACAATTAAGGTATAATTTTGTTGAATGGTAGAGGGCTTTAGACTGTAAATTGAAATGTACACATCAACAAAATCTGTAGTTTATACAAAGTAATACTGTTAATTTTGTGGTAATTACTTGCTAGTGGCTTTATTGTGTTTTCCCATTCATTTTACCAAAATGTTATATTTTCACAGTAAAATTGGGCATTTTCTACATATTATGACAGGAGCAACTAAAGTAATGTAGTGTTTTTTGATTTAGGGTAAGCCATTGTTTCCACTATACGGTGAGATACTATTTTGCATTTTATGGTCTTTTTTTACTGTTGCCAATTCATAGTTTTTTACTGTAATATCTACGGACATTTTTTACAGTGTAGTTGACATTTGGCATTACACATGGTGACCTTAGGCTCATGTCTGGCTGTTCCAGAGAATCTTATTTTATCGACAATGCCTTTATGGAGAGTATATAAGCTGTGTATGCCATTGAACAGCACTATATAGAACCATTTTTGTATATATGTAATATACAGAAGGTATTTCAACATAGAGAAGAACTATTTACATGTTATGCATTCTATGCATGGTCTTTACTAAAGAAGGTGTGTACTTGGTGGTTACTTTTGGACATATACTCACTGGCCACTTTATTAGGTACACCTTTGCTAGTAAAAGGTTGGACCCCCTTTTGCCTTCAGAACTGTCTTAATTCTTCATGGCATACTTTCAACAAGGTGTTGGAAACATTCCTCAGAGATTTTGGTCCATATTGATATGATAGCATCACAAAGTTGCTGCAGATTTGTCGGCTGCTCATCTGTGATGTGAATCTCCCGTTCCACCACATCCCAAAGGTGCTCTTTTGGATTGAGATCTGGTGACTGTGGAGGCTATTGGAGTACAGTGAACTCATTGTCATGTTCAAGAAACCAGTTTGAGATGACATGAGCTTTGTGACATGGTGCATTATCCTGCTGGAAGTAGCCATCAGAAGATGGGCACTCTGTGGTCATAAAGGGATAAATATGGTCAGCAACAATAATCAGGTAGGCTGCAGCATTTAAATGTGCTCAATTGGTGCTAAGGGGCCCAAAGTGTGCCAAGAAAATAACTCCCACACCATTACTCCACCACCACCAGCCTGAACCATTGATACAATGCAGGATGGATCCATGCTTTCATGTTTACGCCAAATTCTGACCCTACTATCTGAATGTTGCAGCTGAAATCGAGACTCATCAGACCAGGCAACACTTTTTCAATCTTCTATTGTCCAATTTCTGTGAGCCTGTGTGAACTGTAGTCTCAGTTTCCTGTTCTTAGCTGACAGGAGTGGCACCTGGTGTGGTCTTCTTCACCCATCTTCTTCAAGGTTCAACGTGTTGTGCGTTCAGGCATGATTCTGCATTCTTTGGTTGTAACAGGTGGTTATCTGAGTTACTGTTGCCTTTCTATCATCTCGAACCAGTCTGACCATTCTCCTCTGACCTCTCACATCAACAAGGCATTTTCGTACACACATTTTCATACACATACGCTCACTGGATATCTTCTCTTTTTTGGACCATTCTCTGCAAACCCTAGAGATGGTTGTGTGTGAAAATCCCAGTAGATCAGTAGTTTCTGAAATACTCAGACCAGCCTGTCTGGCACCAACAACCATGCCACGTTCAAAGTCACTTAAATCACCTTTCTTCCCCATTCTGATGCTCGGTTTGCACTTCACCAAGTTGTCTTGTCCACCTCTACATGCCTAAATGCATTGAGTTGCGGCCATGTGATTGGCTGATTAGCCATTTGTGTTAACAAGCAATTGAACAATTGTACCTAATAAAGTGGCTGGTGAGTGTATAGCATATTTTGGTGTGCATCCTAAAAATAAAGGTGCCAGAAAGGGTTGTTTGGAGTGATGCCATAGAAGAACCTCTTTCAGATCCCTCAAGCACCTTTCAGTGGAAGGCTCTTCGAAGAACTGTTCATGTGAATGAGATACATGAATCACAAGAACCTTTTTAGAGTTAACAGAACATCTGCATAATGTAAGAGTTCTGTACAAATTCAAGATTTTTCCTAGAACGGTACAAGCTGAGATTGAAGCCATACTTTTTAATTGTGCCTTTCTGGCGAGTTTTCAGGTTGTCAAGTTAATATTAATTTCAGTTGCTGCTTCAGACACTGTGTTGTATAATTAATCCCTGTTACATAATTGCCAGAGGCTGTACTGGGTTATGTGAAACAATGCACTGGTTCAACTGACTGTAAAAATGCTGTCTCTCCAGAATCATGACACACAGCCCAGAGTTGCATATTTTGTAAACATATCTGTTGGTCATATTTAGACTAAGTTCAAGGTGTAGGCCGTGTCGGAGGTGTATTGGTTGCTGTGGTAACGTAGCAGCAGGTGGGCTAGTTTTACCACAGCTGCAGCTTTTGAAGAAAGGAGGATTTACAACCAAGCGTAAACAGGTATCATATTTCAATAAATATTTAAGCTCAATTGTCTGTGGTCTTGTGTAGAATTGCCTTATTGGTTAAATAGTATTCTGACACAAAATGCAGAATAATGTCAGTTCATGTTTGCTAAAAATGGTAACATATGTTCTGCATAATGCTGAAGAGGAATATAAATAAGCTAGTCTGATGTGTGTCTGCATCTTGTAATGCAGATAGATGGTTTTCATTATGCTGTGAAAGCACAACTTCCAAAAACATGTATGATAAATAGCAGTTGCTATGACCCATTTGCCCTATTAAATGTATGACTACCCACCTCTGATGTCTGATTTGGGCTCGCCTGGATCTAGGGTTACTGCCTAGACTAAAATGCTACTGCCTGGCTCTGTTCAATCATCTTCAAAACTGGAATGCAATGAATTATACAGTCATCACGTCTTCGATGCTTGGGTTTGATTAATATTTCATCTGGTCATAAAGATTAGAGTTTTAGAACACCACCGTGTGTGAGCTGGAGTGTTTGTGTGTGTGAGAGAAGCCAACTGTACTTCGACTGGCTAACTAAAATGAGCAGGCTTTTGGCTTTCGAGGGCTCCCCAGGACATTGTATTGCATGGCTGGCTTTAATCAAAGTCATTTGCATGCAGGAACAAAGGGATGAGCCGCAGAACAGAAAAAAGTGAATTCTCAGTAGTCTTTGGTCTTTGATCCTTGCAGCAACTTAAAACAGTACTAAGCCGGGGCAGAGGCATCATTTTTTATAAATTATATCATTGTATACTGCCTAGCCAGATTCCAGTTACATAGGCACCCTGTATACCAGACACTCTTTCTAATGAATGCATTCAGCTGGTGAGCATTAAATCTGTTTTCTCTGAAGTGATGGGGCTCTATCCAGTATCTCTGATATGAGTTGGAGTGCTGTTTGTGATTTAAAGCTAATAATCCAACATCATACCTTACCTAACCTGACACTATTAAAAATACAGGTTCCTTATGCAATGCTATAGGAAAACTACTTTTGGTTCTCTAAGAACCTTTTCAGTGGGAGGTTCATTAGAGATCCATTTCTGTAAATGAGGTGTGTGAATGTAAAGAACCTTTTTTAAGGTTTAAAGCACCACAAATAGCAGTGGTCAACAATCCTCCTCTTCCAGATGTACTTTCCTGCACAGTACAACATTCTGCCTCCCACCTTACCTAACACTCCAGCCTATGAGGGACTTCTGAAGAAGTTAACTAGGTGGAGCAGGGGTTGCAGATTATGGTTCCACTCTGCAGGAAGGTGGAGTGCCAGGACCATTGATGACCAGCGTTTTTAACCCTTTACTGGCCAGGGCTCGCAGACAGGCCCAAACTTTTAATATACATTTCTGTACCCTAAGAATAACTCAGCCAGTTTGCATTGAAGTCTGAGTAGTTGCTGAATAATAAGCCTAAGTATGTAATAAGCCTGGGACTTTAAGGGGTTAAATGTTCTAGGATGAACATTTGTAAAGGAAAACTTTTCTTGTCTGCCATAGCACCTTTTCTTTCTGTGACAGAAAATTTTGCAACGATAGGCAGCAGCCTGCCTTGTGGGCCAGTAGTTCTGAGGCTATAGCTCTGTGTGTTCTCTTGATTCTGAGTTGTGAAATGTTCAATAAATTCTCTAGGAAGCCTATTATATCATTGCACACTGCCTCTTTGGGGATGCCATGAATTCAAATATTGTCTCTGCAAGACTGGCCTCGATCAGTTATCTTAGCCTTCATATCTGTTTTGTGAAAGCATTTATGTAGAATTGCTGCTGCTTGGGGCATCATTTCTTCCTCATTAATCTGCTCTTTTGCTTGTTCTAGCCTGATATTTGTTCTACTGAGTTCTTGGATGATGTTTGTGAGTTGTTGCTTGTTGTCTTGTCTGAAGTCCCTGAGCTCGTTCAGTATACTTCACAGAGCACCCGCTGCCTTGTTCTTGGCGTGGAGAGCCAATGTACTGTCGAATCTTCAATAATAGAAATGGCAGTTTTGTGTCTCATAACATCCCCTTTATTCATTATGCAGAATTGCCATTTTAAGTTACATTTATTGTTTTGTTCAGGGTTGTATAATACCAGAGAAGTAACAATTGAGCTGCCATGCCAAATTTGGAGGAGCTGGCTCCTGGAACCCTTAAATAGGAGTAGAACCTTCACATTATGTGATAAATATAGTTATTTAAGGAACCAAAAATTGTTCTTCAATAGCTTTCCTCAAATTACATTAACGGCATTTGGCTGACGCTCTTATCCAGAGCGACTTACAATTTGATCATTTTACACAATTGGCCTGACTGCATGTCTTTTGGACTGTGGGAGGAAACCGGAGAACCCGGAGGAAACCCACGCAGACACGGGGAGAACATGCAAACTCCACACAGAGAGGACCCCAGTCGGGGAATCGAACCCAGGCCCTCCTTGCTGTGAGGCGACAGCGCTACCCACCACGCCACCGTGCCGTGTCAAATAACCTAGCAGCATGCAATAATGTTCTCATCCTTACAGCAATGTTCTAGTTAGTGATTTCAACATCTAGTGTACAATTGTCTCAGAAAAATGCAACATAAATTCCCTTGATTTCAGAAAAGACCTCGGGTGAGCAAACGTCTACAAACATATGAACATTTAGAGTATGTTATATGAAGTTTTGATGCTGCTGATTGAAAGTCTATGTGTCATAAAGCTTTCTATGATGTTTTGCCACATAATGTGTAATATTGTCTTACAGAAGCCCACAAAATTCAGAATGTATATCGGCAACACTTGCTAAATGGGTAAACAACTTGCAGATGTCGATTCCCCATCCTTGTTCAATGGAAAAATTCAGAAGTGATCATGAAATTATGTTATTTCATTGCCAGGACTTTGATTGGAACCGGGTTGTGGTTAATTGTTCCCAAAGCACTGCACCTCCAAATTCACAAAAAGCTGTTCACTGGCCACAGAATCAAGCTTTTACAGGGACCATACGAGTCCTTTGACTTAAACCTGACTGAAATCCTTTTTGAATAGAGGTGGCTGCATATGAATGCCTAGAAGTCTGAAGGATCTGGAGAGATTTTGTAAGAAGGAACAGTCTTTGAACTTTTATATGGGTTCTCCCTTCAACCAGCATCATAAGTGAGGGTTTGTGCTGTTATTTTGTGAAGGAGACAGTGCTAGCCTTAATGCAAATATGCCAATCATTTGAAATGTACTTTTGAAAAACGGGTTGAGATTGGATTTGTAAATGGATTTTTGTCTTTGAACTCTTCTTTTTTTAGCCCCTTTATATTCATCTTTACCAGTCTTTACTAAAACTGTTTGTCTTTGCCAGTAATTGTGGAGGATGCTGTGTGTGAAAGAGTACACACTATTTCTATTCATACTGACACTCAAAAGCACAGAAATGTTGAAAGTATCCTTTAGGTGTTTATTCTCAGAGAAGAAGATGATGACCATCTAATGAACAGCCTGTTCTGTACAAGCTTGTGGTAGTTGCCATGGCAGCCTTGAAGCTGGGATGGACTTTTTTTTCCATGTTACATTATGCTGTCATATGTCATAGTTACTTTAAGAAAAGTGTAAGTGTGAAAAAACTATACTTAACAATGACTGTTTCACTTACATTCTTACTGTTTGTAGTACAATAATGCAGAGACCAGCTTTCATTTACATAATTTCCAGGTAAAACATCCATAATTAAGGCCCACAAAGACACATTTTTAACAGAAATTTACACACAGGCCTTAACAACTAAATATGATTTTATATATAAGAACTCAGCATGGACATGCACACATCCGACATTCAGTCTTAAGAGATTTTCTGCTTCTTACTATCCAAGTATTCCCAAACACATTCAGTGATGTCAAGATCTGGACACTTATGTGGTCAGTCCATTGTTCTAAGATCACCAGCTTCACTCCACTGGTGACATCCTGTATAAATAAAAAATAATGCATGGCCCGTCTTAATAAGGCATACTTAGTAAGCCATGATCTCGTTCCCATGCCTTACTAAGCCATGGCCACGGCTTAATCGTCTCATTGTCACACCTTACTAAGTTGTGGCCACACATTAGGATTTTGTTCTCACACTTTAATAAGGCATGCCCACACATTATTTTTATTTATACAATATGCCACCAGCATGGCTCCATAGATTTGCGAATTTCTTTTTTGTCTATTTCCTTTTCTCAGTAACAACATTTTGACAGCTACAGCTCATTTCAGCCTCATAGCATTGTCTTCTCATAGTGAAAGGATGGCCCATTTTTTTCTACTTTTTGCATTTTTTTTTTTTTGGAAACTTCAGTTTTTTTTCACTTATCTATCTTTGACTTTAACTCTTCACTATGCAAGTCGAATATTTGAACTGTGTCCTTAGAAATATCTCCAAAAGAATAACGTGTGCTGCTTTGGAAATGAAATAAATAAAGAGTGGTCTCTTTAGTGGATTTGATGCAGTACTGTGGTTCTGCTTTTATCTATTATCAAACTGCTGTGCAAATTTCTTTCTAACCATCTGAAACTTTCTGTAAAGATTACCGACCTTGATCCTGGGTTTTGTCACATAGCTGTAGAGAGGTCTATTGTTTCTGTTCATTCTACCTGTGTGGTACTTTTGGTTCAAATTAGCACAATAACACATAGTCTAATTCTGCTGTTTTAAATGAACTGCTGAAATGATTTAGGGCTATAATTGTCCATGCCTAGTTGTTTTGAGGTGTTTTTGTGTACTCTTTGTACATAAAGCTCTTTTGATTTGAGACAGTAGAGAGGGGTGGGCACTGCCTGTTGTTGCAGACACAAACACTTTTCCAGGTGTGCAATGAATGCAGTCTGCTAACTTATGCATTCAGAGCTAAGAAAGGCCACAACACATTGTGTGTGGCTTTTCATGTAGGTAGGCCTGTGTTGTACCTCAGCTTTTCTGCCTTCCATCCCTCTCTTTAAAATAAGGTGCCGAGTTCTTTGGAGCAATGACATAGACTACTCTTGGTTCCTTAAATAACCTTTACTTACAGAAAGTGAGAAGGATGTATGTGAAGAACACTTTGAAGGCCTAAGATCTTCCCAGTAATGTAAAGGTTTAATACAAATTTCAGAGGAATTCCACTGACTTTTCAATGTGTTTTGATGTGTTTTGATGTGCACTGATGTGCAACTTACCAAACTCAGATTTCTTTACAGTGGTAACGATATAAACCAGGTATCACCCTGTAGCACCCTGCATGTACATCTCTGCCATGAATGGATTTTAAAAAATACATTTTAGGCCAAAATGTTTCTAGAAATCTAGAAATCATCATAATTCAAAGTTTCAAATATCTGGTCCCCATCACCAGCAGTGAGAAAAATGCTGCCTCTGTAAGTTTCTTTAGAAGAGAGCATTTCATATCAAATCATTCTGAATGGCTGTTTACTTCTAATGGTTTAATGATACAGAAATTTTGAAAAAAAAAGAGGCCCCTTTAATTTTTTTCCCTAGAACCACAAATTCAAGCAAAAGACCCTTTGTTTTTTAAGAGTACAGTGGGAATCTGCCACCCAGCTTTCTTTTATACTAAAGTGTGACTTATTGATACACCCACCACAACACAGAGCTCACGAATGACAGCCCTTAATTAATTAGTCCATGGATTTACAGAGTGGACTGTGGGCAGTGTTCAAATCTGATTAAAGCTCTTTTTAATCCCCCCGAACCATCTGAACAACCACTATGTATGAAATACCACTGGAGTACTGCTCACTAAAATTATTATATGCACATTTCATACACAACTGTGTATAAATAAATGTATGCATTCTCCGTTCATCCACTGTAAGATGAATCACCCAAGCGTGTGATCTGCCCCCCCCAATTTTTCCAGCAGCATTTTCATTACGAGAGCCCAAGAGAGGGGGATGAAAACTCAGAGAAAGTGTGTTAGAATGAAAGTGCCTGGAGAACACTGCACGGATATTCATACAGCAGAAATTCTCTCTATTCCGCTCTGCAAAGGCTGACTTCAATAATGCATCTAAGCCACTGAGATAAACAGCTGTAAGCCTGGTGCAGTGGCTGTCACACTCAGACCTGCTTCCTAAGCGTGAGAGAGAGCAGCAATCTGCCCGTACTCTCCCGGTTACACCGAGGCTTTTTACAGAGGAGCTGACATCTGTCTTTCTGTAGTGACAGAGAGAGAGACAACACATTAAAGGACTGTGAATATGATTACGGATACAGTACAGCTACAGCAGCATTGTCATGAGTAAGCAGTAAAGCAGTAAAAGGTGGCCTGCTGCTGTCCACAAGACATAGTTTGTCAAGACAATAGAACAGAAGTAACTTCCAGTTTGGCTCAACCAAGAAAGATATTTTGAAATTCATGGACATTTGTAATGTTTCCCTACCCGTCACTGTAATATTCAATACTCAGAATTACACAGAAGCCTCAACTAAATAAAATGACAAATGTTTCAATATATGATGTGTTCACTCTTCGCCTGTATTACAGCTTTCATTCTTTTCAGTAAGAGATATTGTTCCACACCTCCAAAGTTAGGTCTTAAAAGTTGGTTGTATTTTCTGCTTGTCATGATCCAGGTAATCCCAAACACATGCAGTGACGTTGGGGTCTGGAATCTTGAGTGCCCATTCTATTATTCAGAGAGCACTTCTTGTTTATTCTCTTTGCTCAATAGGGGCTTCTTGACAGTTACACATCCTTTCAGACCCATATTGTGGAGTCAATGTCTCACATGAATGACTGAAGGATAGAAACACCTGATTTTCTCCTCTCTCTCAAAGATGAAAGCCTAAAGTTTTGTTTATCTGACAGTGACAGTTTTGATGGTCTACCAGGTCTTGCATGGTTGCTTTTTATTATTTTTTTGAACTACAGTTTGAAAAATGCTATTTTTTTACTTACTTTTGACGTTTATCTTCCTTGGGTAGATGGATTATTTTATATAAAATCTCCTCAGACATGCATATCTTGAACAATGTACTTGTACTTAATGGCTGTTTTGGCTAGAACATAAATAAATGATAGGTCATCTCTGACTTCTGCACAGTACTGTATTTTCCAAATTGATTATTCAATTTTTTAAATAAATGATTCTAAACATCAAAGAAAATGTATAATTAGTGGATCTAATAATAATCATAATGATGATAATAACAAGATTAGAAATAATACATATAAATTATACCATTTACTTGCTGTTAACCCGCTATACTAAACATTTTTACAATGTTTCAATCTTTCAAAAATCCCATTCATATATGAAAACATGGATTCTAAACTAAAACAAGGGCACAGAATCAGAGGAATGCACTCCCTGGTTAGACTTAAACATGGATGAGTCTTTAGTTCAGGATGTAATGAGCTACCATGCAAAATTGCCCAGTGCATTCATCCAGGCACCCTCTTAATTAAGTAGGTGTTAGAAGTGAGTCTTCAACAGATCATACTGGCAGGGCAATTTATCACTACAATGAAGTTATGCCATTAGAAGACTGCCATGATGGAATGAAATGCCATTAGAGCACAGTAATAGAGGAAAAAATCATGTCAGTGTGTGTGGCAAGTTTCTAACTCTTTAAAGGGTGATTGCACTTTAATTTGAAGCTAATAAAGATGATTAATAAGTGAACACAAATTCTTTTGGGATCTGCTTTGCCCTGCATCTGCAAGGAGGGAGTGATAAACGATATATGACATATTATATTTCATAAATGTTTTATCTGCAAGTAAGACTAAAAGCACAGGAGACCTGAACATTTGAGGTGTTTTAATTAGTTATTTAACCCCTTAAACTGTGGGCCTATTATTTTTTTTACATAAATCATGTGAAGATGGACATTATCTACAAGAACTCCTACAAACCGAGGTGGCATCGAGAAGACAAGAATGATAACAGCACATAAGGAGGACAAGGACAAATTCGAGCAGGCGGGCTAACCTAGGGAATTTAGCTAACCTAACATTATTTGTAGCATACTGTCTGTCATAATTAGGTCACTTTTGAAATAAAAGCTTATGCCAGTTGGTTATGTCAGTTTAGCATATAAATATTAAGAAATGAAGTGAGAAATGAGCAAGAAATCAAGAAGATGAAAATGTGCAGATTTTATAAAATGTTAGATAGAGCAAGACAAAAAGTAGGCCATGATTCCACCATGAGAAGTTCTATTAAATTCCAGGGCAGAAAGGCACATATAGAAGCACAACCCCATGGGAGAGGCCACCACTAGCCACAGGCTTCATCCTCACAGTGACTGACAATTCACACTAACTAAACCACTCAGAACAACACAATAAACACATTCCATATACCTTTAACTCACAAACAACAACAAAAAAAACAACAACTTTTAAGTCTCTCTTTTACAGATGGTATGCGCCTACCATGAGCTTCCAGAATGGCCATCAGCATGGCCACACCTCACGAGTGTCCAAATGTTATGGAGTTATGAGAGTAAGGAATTGAAGAGTTTGCCACCCACAGACTATTAGAGTCACTGAATTATTAAACTCTTACAGGCCTAAAGAATATGTTGGACCATAGGAAAGGCACCACCAAAAAAAACATTTTCTATTTAGAATGATGTTAGTTTGAGCCACCAGGCTGATTCTGCATGGCTCTCACTTCATGCCTGGTTATCAGGTCTGATTACCTCTTAAAGTGCTGCAGACAGACATCAGATAGGCAATCACAGCAGTGAGATGTTCCTCAGCCTTGAGCCTTTTTCCTCTCTAATCTAATCCACTTGCAGTGCTGCTAGGAGAAAGGACAGGCTGATGAATTGAGGTTGCATGGTGTCTGTTTCATCCCTACTGATAACAAATGCAGGTTCAGTCTGTGGGCTAAATGGAGCTTTGGCTGATATGTGTTGTCACTTTGCCGACAAATAATTGACCTAATGGCAATAATTCACCAATATTGGTGACCTTACCTGACCTTATGAGCTTAATCGCATTAGACTTTTTAATTCTATCAATAAAGTCAGTTTAGGAGGTCAATGTCTATGTTGAACACATTCTTCACAGGTCATGGCGCAAATGTAAAGATTGATGCTGACAGCATTTTAATTAAGGAATTAGCTCCAGTGGACCTGTCTGACCTGACTGCCCAGAAATTGACCAACAACAATAGTCTGAGAAGAAAACTCACAGTGACAAAGGTGCTTAACTGAGGAGTCTGACCTTTAAGCAAAGTGAACTCAATGGAAATAGATAGCAAAGCAACAAGGTTATGAGAGAGCTGATGTTTAGCAATATTAAGGTTGGATATGGGAGTGAGTATGCAAAGCATTATGCAGCTGTATCTGCATGACCCAGGGCAGCTGCAGAAGCTCATATAAAAATAAGAAGAAATTAGATTGTTATGTTCCAACTTTGCTCTTTTAAAATATGAATGCTGAGGAGGATGGCTATAACACCAAGTCATTTGCTGTCTTAGCCCTGTAAAATTCTGAGTCACTCTATCAGTAGCTTGAATTTTGTGCTTAATTCAGTGGATGTGTAGTTGTGCTCTCTAAGCTGTCTAAGGTAAATGTCAGTTCAGCTACAGAACCTAACTTTGCATTAAAGTGCTGCCTGATGCCTAAACACATCGTCAGTAATTTGCATCACAATTTTCCTTATATAATCCAAAACAATGAAACCTATTCTTCATATGTAATAGTTTGATTGGATACAAAGGAGTAGGTTAAGCTTTATAAGAAGTACCAACACACAAAATTTTGGATTCCTGGACATTTTCTGTCCACCCCTCACATTTCTGCAAAAATTTTATTATATCTTTTCATGGGGCAACGCTATAGAAATGAAACTTGGATATAACTTAAAGTAGTCAGTGTACAGCTTATATAGCAGTACAGATTTACTGTCCTCTGAAAATAACTCTACACACAGCCATTAATGTCTAAATAGCTGGCAACACAAGTGAGTACACCTCACAGTGAACATGTCCAAACTATGCCCCATTGTGTCGTAGTCCCTCCCTCATTAGAGTTACAAGGTTCCAGGTGTGAATGGGGAGCAGGGCTGTTAAATTTGGTATTTTGGGTATAATTCTCTCATGCTGGCCACTGGATATTCAACATGGCTCCTCATGGCAAGAACTCTCTGTTGTGAGAAATAGAATTGTTGCTCACCACAAAGATGGCCTGGGCTATAAGAAGATTGCTAACACCCTGAAACTGAGCTACAGCATGGTGGCCAAGGTCATACAGTGGTTTTGATGGACAGGTTCCACTCTGAACAGCTCCCCAGGGTTGACCAAATAAGTTTAGTCCACGTGTTCAGCATTGTATCCAGAGGTTGGCTTCAAAAAATAGATGCATGAGTGTTGCCAGCATTACTGCAGAGGTTGAAGAAGTGGGAGGTCAGCCTGTCAGTGCTCAGACCATATGCCACACAATGCATCAACTCAGTCTGCATGGCCATTGTGCCAGAAGGAAGCCTCTTTTTAAGCTGAAGCACAAAGCCCGCAAACAGTTTGCTGAAGACAAGCAGTCAAAGAACACGGATTACTGGAACCATGTCCTGTTGTCTGACGAGACCAAGATAAACTTGTTTGGCTCAGATGGTGTCCAGCATGTGTGGCAGTGACCAACTGTCTCTTGCCTACAGTCAAGCATGGTGGTGGTAGCATCATGGTCTGGAGCTGCATGAGTGCTGCTGGCACTGGGGAGCTGCGGTTCATTGAGGGAAACATGAATTCCAACATGTGCTGTGACATTCTGAAGCAGAGCATGACCGCCCCCTTCCTTCTGAAACTTTTCATGGCAGTTTTCCAACTTGATAATGACCCCAAACAAACCTCCAAAATGATAAGGTAAAGGTGGTGGACTGGCCAAACCCAAAACCCAATTGAGCTCCTGTGGGGCATCCGCAAGCGGATGGCTGAGGAGTGTAAGGTGTCATCATGGAGGAGTGGAAGAGGATTCCAGTAGCAACCTTGGCAGCTCTAGTGAATTCCATGCCCACAAGGGTTAAGGCAGTGCTACATAATAAAGGTGGTCACACAAAATATTGACACTTTGAGCACAATTTGGACACGTTCACTGTGAGGTGTACTCGCTTGTGTTGCCAGCTATTTAGACATTAATAGCTGTGTGTTGAGTTATTTTCAGAGGACAGTAAATCTGTACTGCTATACCAGCTGTACACTGACTACATTAAGTTATCACCAAGTTTCATTTTTATACACTGTTAGAAATAAAGGTACCATGCAGGTACATGATTCGTTCATCAAGGTACAAACAGGGTAAATGTTCCCTCAAAGGTACAACAGTGGTTTTAAGGTTCAATTGTGTACCTTAAATAAGTTTTTCCCAGTGGAAAAGTAGATATTTGTGTCTTTTTATAAAATAATTTTTTAAAACAGAACCATTTAATAAAAAGCCTGGCGATGAGATGGCGTGTATGGATTCAGTACAACTCAGAAAATATAATTTTAGTGGATTATGGTACAGTTATATTCCATGACTAAAGGTATTGGGATGTACCCCTGAGGGTACCACCACAGTGACAAAAAGGGTACTGCCCCAGCGACAGTGTCGTACCTTTTTTCTGAGAGCGTAGCATTGTCCCATAAAAAGGTATTGTAAAATATTTGCAGAAATGTGAGGGGTGTACTCACTTTTGTGAGTACTCGAACCTTTTTAGCTTAATTAATAAAGTAAAGCCCCACCCTCCAGTTTATCAGGATATAAAGTGTCAGGTGTTAAAATTTCCATAACATATTACTACAATTCCGTAGTATAATTTGGACTAATTTACTTCCAGCACCGTTCTCACTGCAGGTTTGTTATGAAGAGTTTTGTCATAACTTTTCCTTTTTTTGACAGAGGAAGTGGTGTTTAGAGACTACTGTGATTGGCTGAGAGACATGTCAATCATAATTTTGCGCACAGCCATTTGTGTTGATGATGTGCACATTTCAGTGGTGTGAGAAGAGCAAAACATACTTGTTTTATTCATATCTACGTCTATATTGTACATTGTGGACTCTATGGCCAAAAACTAATGGCCTTCCAAATGAATGTGCAATCATATTTAATGTGATCTATTTAATTTATGTGATTCAATTATGTATAGATTAGATCAACACAGTTTTGAGGCAATGTTTTCATTAATACTTAGACAGTATAAGCACTGAATTTCGCAAAAAAATCTAGTTTATAGTTCCTGCCATGTTCTTATTTAAAACTTCCTCGCCAGCTTTCTGCAGTGCTACAGATAGCACACTCTAAGTTGTTCTCTTGCCTTCAGCAGTCGTTGTGTAAACCTGCGCTGACTGATTGGAACAGACATTTGTTTTTCCCAATCAGACACGGTGCCTGTCCTAGAGGGTTATCATGTTCAGCTGCACATTACTGTCTAAGCTGACTGATCTAGAGCAGGAGTCTGGCTATTTCTGATCCAGTGAACATCGACATTGTCTTAGAGCACAACCGCCAGTCATTCATTACCATGTTAGCTTGACTGACCTGGTATTTCCTTCCTTGTGCGATCTCACACTATCCACTCACACTAGTATGAAAACATAGCACTACTCATTCGCTTCTTGTAATAATAGTGTTTGGTATTTTATTCTATATGAATGAACAAACCAGGCATTGTTTCTAGAAATCTTGTTGAATATTTCACATATTTCACAAATAGTAGATATAATAAATAAAATACTTCATGGGTTCACAATTTGATATCCTGAACCCAATTCATGAAGAACCCAAAGAACGATGATGAACGTATCCATGTCATTACACAACTCACTAATGCACATGCTGCAGTGGGTTGTTTAGCAGTGGTGGTTGTTTGTGGACCTTGCTACCTCTTACCTGTTATCATCATACACTACCATTCAAAAGTTTGGAACCACTTTCCTACTTATAAAATCAACTTATTCTACAGTGATGCTCTGCTCAGACTGATGCAGAGCTTTAGATAATTATGTAACCATGGAAAACCTGTACACCTTTAAAAATGAAGTTATATATTAAAATTAACATCCAGAATTCCTTGCATTTTAACGATAATATTACGGTATAAATTATTATTCCATACCGTTTTGGTGTTTCCAGTGGTGCAGGAGTGCCCAAATGTTTTGTCTGGAGGCCAAAGTGTCATGCTAGATACATTTTATACCAAATATTTATATATTTTAATAGTGTTATGCTATTTTTGTTACTTTGACTTTACATATTAAAAAATATTTTAGAATATTTCGATCTACACACATTTGTTGCAAACATTATTGTTGAATAAATTAACAGCAGTTGTTAATTTATTGTTAATTAATATTATGAGAGAGACCTATGAATGGGAAGGTAGACGAATTGTATGGGTACCTAAAGTGGCTACGTAGGTGTGTGTGTGTGTGTGTGTGTGTGTGTGTGTGTGTGTGTGTGTGTGTGTGTGTGTGTGTGTGTGTGTGTGTGTGTGTGCATATGTGACACTTAAAAACCTCTTCCTTGTGTTCTGCTCTGACTCATTGAAATGAGATGATCACACATAAAGCCCGGTCATCACAATGCACTTTTTGATGTGCAAATCAGCTATGTACTCTGTAAGCAAGCCATTTTCAAATGCAAATTACTCCTGAGAGCTATCAATAAGGCTAGACCACTTTTAATGCTCATCTGTTTAGCACAAGAAGAACTATGTTGTTATGCACATCATGATTTTCCTGGGATTCTACATTATAATTCCTACTGGAACATATGAGTGATCAACATGTCTTTTGTGATCAAAGTTGTAATCACAGTTCCTCCAACACTTCATAACCTTTCACCGAACTTAGTGCAGGGCCCTGTTTTTATTGTTTGCATTGTAATCTTATATTGTAATTATGCTGTTGTAATAAGACTGTGAACCTATATTTGCCATCTTTACGAACGATTGAATTATGCTATGTGTCAAAAAGTATCCGGATATCCCTTCTAGTTAGTAAATTCAGCTGCTTTAAGGTGTGTGCACACAGCTTGTATAATCTCCATACTAAGTCCCAGCAGAATGGGATGCCCTGGAACAGTCACACACAGGCCTAAGATCACAATACCCAATGTCAAGCATCACCTAGATGTATATATCACCCCCCAGCATTGGGCTGTGGAGCAGTCAAGCTGTGTTCTCTGGAATGATACCTATGGGATGAGCTGGAGTGATGTTTGTGATCCAAAACTAATCATCCAATGTCAGTACCTGACCTCACTAATGGTCTTGCAGCTTGGTGCTATCAAATCCTCACAGCAATGTCTAGAGTAAAGTCTTCACAGTAGAGAAGAGGCTGTTACTGCAACGAAAGGGACGGCTACCTTATTAATACCCTTGATTTTAGAAGAAATAATGGATGCAGATTAACATCCAGTGTTGAATTGGCTCCACAACTCCACAGCTGCTTTACACTGGTGTGGATTCATGGAGCCTGATAACATAAAGTCTAATCACCCAGAGCCATTTTAGCATGCAAGTAAATTCTCCCTGACTTTATCATAAAATAAAGCACATTCTAAATGCAAATCAGGCCCACAACTACTGTTTAAAAGCTTTGGACGTCAAGCCGATTTGTTAATCCACAGAAATATTGCTGAATATATCACTGCGCAACGAGAGACAACAGGACAATATTAGACTTGTTAGTGTGAGCCAAACTCAGCCAGACCTATATATCCTGTTTGGGCCTGCAGGGATTCATTGGCTTGCAATGAGAACCATGAATTTGCTCATTAGGGCTGCTAGAGGAGCAGAGCGGCCAACACCAGCGTGAAGACCGGTGTAATTCTGAGAGACCTTATTGCCTCATCACTCTAGAAATGAAATTACATGGCTCAAATGGCAGGTTACTGTGACCAGGTGACTTTTAAAGGTGTTGGGTTGTGCCTGAGCCTTACCAGAGGATGACTTACAGTATCTCAATTTATTTGATCAAAGAGAAAGTGTCAATGAATGTCATGCTATTGCAGTACCAGAACAATAATAATAAATAATAAAGTAATAATGAAAGACAACATGTGGCCAGCTATTGTCAGTATGCTGCAGTGTCATTTAGCAGACCACAGAGAAATATACAGTAAAATATACAGCAATATACAATAAAAATTCTGCTGTTTGGAAGTCCTTATAGCAATACGTCACCTCAAACTGTTAATGTTTAGGGGCCCATATCATGGAAAACCAAAAGTGTTTGAGGTAGTATGGAAACACTGTTAAACGTTTTAAAATGTATCACGCACTTCTCTGTACATACGGTCCATATATGGAAGTAAAACTTCAGAAACAGCCTGTTTTGAATTTTTTGTTTTTGTGATGTCATAAAAACCAGCACATCTGCCAGCTGGGCCTACAGTAGGTTAGCCCCCCTTTCATATGGAATGGTTCAGCTACTTAAATGTGGCACAAAAAAGGGCAGCCAATCAGAGAAGAGATAATCTATGTGTGTGTGTGTGTGTGTGTGTGTGTGTGTGTGTGTGTGTGTGTGTGTGTGTGTGTGTGTGTGTGTGTTTCACTACAGTGGGAAGAAAACCTTGTATCTCCATTTTTGAGATTTTTCAATTTTTGACATAATTTGAAAAGGCCTGTTGCCCTTGACATTGTGTGTAAATCTCATGATGAATGGACCAAAAGAAATGTGCCAATATGACTTGGGAAAAATGATGGTTCCATTGATTAAAAATAAAGTAGCTTTTTTCCTTTTCCTGTAAAGTTACTGTTTGGAGAGATATATAGACATATCTCAGCGCTATATAGTCTTTAAAGTGTGTTAGTCGTTAAGGTACAGTAAGAAAAAGAGTATCCTAATTAATAAAGAGAAGACGGAAAATGGTTGTGTAATAAAATAATTATGAATGTGTTATAAGTGGACCTCAGCGAAAAGAACAATAAGAATAATATACAAGAAAAATAGATGTGGGCCCTTTAACAGCAACAGAAGATATCTTCATGCAAACAAGCAAAACAGGCAAACATCTGCATGTAAATGCTATCAAGCTAATAGTCAAGCCTCCTTTTGTTTTCATCCATTTTGGGTATACCGGCCCTAAAATAAGTGAATTTTTTACTTATCTGTTTATCTACATCATGATGAGTTTATCAGAATGTTTTTTAAGGTTTTAAGAACCACCATTCTGTAAGAGATCAAACAGTTTGGCTGAAAGAGTCAGCTGCACTGCGGCAGAAACCTCAACGTTAAATTAATCATCATCTTGTCATACTTACCAAAAGTACTACTACTGAAAGAGCAGCGCAGAGAAGCATTTCAACTGACTAACTGCAACTGAGAATGCACCTTGCCATCTCTCAACTGTATGCTGTATGCAGTTATATGTTCCCTCTGGTTGGAGCTATTAGATATGATGCAGTAAAAACTTCTGAAGGACCGCACTGGTATGTTTGATCAATATATTTGATAGAAGAAGCAGAATCTATACACCACACGCTGAGGATGGTCATCAAAAGAGCAGGAAAGATCGAGGCATTTAGTATTAATGCTGGTCATCATGACTCCAGCTACCCACAGTAGGTGGCTTATATAACAACCAATGTATTTATTGATTTCTTTCTCCACATTACAAAAATACTGAGGCACACTTGCCAACTCGAGCACCCTTATATGAGACAAATGTAAGCTGCGTAATATTTACAGCATGTTACTGATTGTGGAGTAATTAAATTTCAATCACTGTGTCAGTAAAGCAAGGTCTAATAAGCTTGGCTGAATAAAGCTTGGACAATATAAGCTTCCACAAATGAGCAGCTGAGTCAATTTCAACATGTTACGCACTGTAACGTTATTTCATGAGGCTCACTAATGTCAGAATAGTGAGTAATCATGAAGTGAGTGGGTAAATGTCGCAACATTAAGCATTAGCATCATTAGGCAATATTACAATATGTGATTGTCATGATAAATTATGTCACAATACAATACAACATGCTTCTCTGAACTCTACAACATGCTTCTCTACTGCATGTTTCACAATAAAGAGAGCAAAATTAGTCCAATCTAACTGGATTTAGTGCAATACAGTATGGCAAATACACACACACATGCGCACGCATGCACACACGCACACACACACACACACATTTTCTACGCTACTTCTCCCTCAGGGTCACTGGGTGCTGGAGCCTGTCATCGGGCAGAAGGCAGGATACACCCTGGACAGGTTGCCAGTCCATCGCAGGGCAGTATGGCAAATATTGAATAAAAATAATTGTATTTGCAGGTTTTTTAAAAAGAATTATTGTGACATATCATGTATCATGGAAATTTCTTAAAGTATCGCAATAATATGTTTTTGCCATATCATCCACCTCTAGTCTGAAATCTCGTAGGCAATTTAGGCAGTTAGCTCAAAAACTATTTCAAAGGCCCCTCAGTTATTAGTTTTCAACAACAGACTGCACTTGATAATCACATGTATCTCTCCTCATGGTAGATAGAGTAGAGAGAGAGAAGGTGGGGGGGAAGAGAGAGGGAGAGAGGGGGGGTGAGAGAGAGAGAGAGAGAGAGAGGAGGAGGGGGGAGGGGGGGGGACAGAGAAGAGAGGAGGGGGAGAGAGAGGGGGGAGAAAGAGAGGGGAGAGAGAAAGTGTGTGTGTGTGTGTGTGTGTGTGTGTGAGAGAGAGAGAGAGAGAGAGAGAGAGAGAGAGAGAGAGAGAGAGAGAGAGAGAGAGAGTATTAAATATTTATAACACTGCAGCATTAGCAGGCCCATTGCATCTACTGGCAGACCAACAATCTGCATTTACTAACTTGCTTGGCCTTGTTTTCCTGCTGCTATCAGGCGACAGAACTACACATGTGTGTATGTATCATGACAGAGAGCGTCGGTGTATAATAATTACCTTGTAGAAGAGTGCCTGGGCGGACCGGGTCAGTTGTGACCACAAGAGGGAGCCGGTGCTCTGTAATGCGATGGTTTCGCTCGGGTCTGTCTAGTTCAAACAGCTCGAAAGGCTCAGTTCAAGCTTGTTTATTTTATGACAGATTTCACCCAAATCATCAGTACCAGCCTTAACGAATGCAACTATTATCAACAAGAGTATAAATGAATTTGTTTTGACCTAAATGAAAAACTAATTATAATTACAGAAATTTCAATTCCTACAAAAGTTTCCTAATAAATTGTTTCAGTGATTGTAGATTACTAAGAGAAAAGAAACCTGCGCTGAAGTTCACAATAAAATAGTACTTCAGAAATATTATATGGGACGCAAATATTACCCTTTTTATAACATTACACAGAACTATAGATATTCTATAGTTTATTAAAGTCTTCATTTTGTAAGTGGCAAATACCTGAAATGTGCACAAACGGCACTGAATTATAATAAAATAACTTTGGCTTATTTGTTTATTTATTTTAAAATGTAATTACAAACTTAGAAGACAAGTGTGCTTTTGGCCACCCCTCTGAAGCTTTTGGCTGCAGGTAAACTGGACTGATTGAGCTATCTGGGAACTTATGAAGAGAGAGGAAGGGAGGCTGCGTTTAAAACTACTTGAACACAACTCGACAAAAACGTGTTCCGTGTTTTTCGGTCTGAGAGCCTTTGCGCCGACTGACCTCTGCAGACGCAGCTGGGCGGGAACAGGCTCTTGTTTACAAACGTGACACAGATTTCTGTGTCAGGCCAGAGACCTTGTAGAGAGGAGAATCCCCACTCCTCAATGTCTTCCGGTTTTCTCAAACGCTAGAGGGCGCTCCCGAGTGAGTCCAAAATGAATGGGTTGATATGGAGCATTTGACCAAAATCATAGTTAACTGCTTAAACATTTTTAATGTAAAATAATGCAATCATTTCCTGAACAATTACTATAATAAAACATTTTAACACCGCTTTTATTTTTTAAAGAGATTTTAAACTCCAGTTATAGGAGTTTAAAACGGCGCCTCATGTATGTTCATGATGTCAGTGAGCGCGAACAGCCAATGAGCTGCTCCGCTCGCCATTCAATCATCACGCTCTAGCAGTAATGCCCGCCTCCTGCTGCCCAAACCCCGTTTGCTGTAGAAAAAAAGGAAATACATAATTGAGTTTTCTTTGTTTTTTTAGTGAAATACATCCTTCTAATTTCTAAAATTAAAGAAACGTTCTGTGTAAGTGAGTAGAAACTATTTAAACATTTCGTTTTTAGCCGTTGGGCTCGATTTACTCCCATTCATTGAGGACTCACTCGCGAGCGCCCTCTGCTGATTAGCAGTACTGCTTTTGTTATAACGGGGGTAATAGGAAGTGGCTAGGCTCCTCATAAACCGGCTCTGGTGGGGCTACCCCGCTTAATTTAACTCTAACCCGTCTGACCGCTACATTTTAAAGTTAATGGTTTTGAAGAAGTAAATGAATAAAACTGTAGTTCCATTGCCGGTTCTGGTGTTTAAGCTGTGGATCTGTGTGTTTTACAGCGGGTTTGGGGAGTGGCCTATCTACAGCCATCCTTATCAGCGTTTTTGCGATTTCCGCTCATTATTCTGCATGAAAACATGGGGATGTCAACACTCAGCTAGCATTCGGCCGACTGTCTGTAGTCTGGCTGTGAATAGTCCATATTGATCTGAGGTAACATCATGAACTTTTTTCGAGCTTTCCGTATATGGTATTTGAGGTCTGTCGGAGTCCAAATGTAAGCCACCGAACCGAACCGAACCGTCAGCTAAGCGGGATGCAGTGCTTTCGGGGCGTGCTGCTAAAGGCTAACGTGCCAGCATAGCAACACTAACTGCCACATTGCTTTTAGCTGTGGGAAACCGGTTAGTGCCGGTTTGAGTAGCTGGTGACTAGGAGATGTGTCGTTTCGGTTTTTTACAGCAAGGTTCGTGTAAGCTTAAGTTTTCTATTTTCATTTTATCACTTAAAAGCAGTGCGAGTGTCTACGGGTGTATTTTAGACCCTCTTTACTGCGGTTTCAGAAGAACGCTAAGGTTGGCTAGCTCGGTAACCTAGTTATCTGGGTTAACTAACGCAAGCTTATGTTTGCTGTGCAAGTCCGCTCGGATTACTGCTGTAATTGCTGCATCTAGTACAAAACTGTGTTCAGGCCGAGTCGGTGCATTAAATAACAAATAACCTAAATGCGGCGATAAAACAGGTGGGATGAACATCCACCAGCCGGTAACTAGTGAAGCCAGATACGCGGCAAGATGTTATTGGAGATGCAAGTCGCATGTCGCCTTGGTGATGCTTTTTTGTGTAGGCAACCTACATCTGCACATTTGACCACAGTGTGTTAATATTTATTTTAGGTCCTCCGTGCTCTCTTCTCCCTCAGTCGTGCCTCAGCCGCGACCATGGACTGTGCTCAAGTGACACTTACTGTTAGGGGAGCGACACCGCCTGGTAAGTAACGCTAACATGCAGTACTACTTGATCTCATTTTACATGTCATCAAGAAGTAATACCGTCATTAACCACCCTTGTTTTTCAGCATCGTTAGAATTCTCAGTAGAGTAAATAAATCATTCGAAACGTTTCGTGTGATTTCAGCAAGTGCAGATTAGGAAAGCTTTGGCACTTAGCAAAAGGTGTTTGTAAGAAAAAAAACAATGTACAGCTTTTCCGAGGCCCTTTAACATAAATGGACTACGTGAACTTTAGTCTCGATTCCAGCTGCACTGAGCTCCGCAGGGACGCATAGTCTACTTGTTTATGCAGCTTTACTATGATTTGAGTCAGCCTTGTTTGTGGCACTGAAAAGAATGGAAAATGTGCAGAGAAACTATACTTAAATATGGGTTCTGTGACAAAAGCTTCTTGAGTATAAAACAGTTTCTATTAATCATGTAATTTAAATTTGTAATCTGAAATTTCAGCTCCTGTAAATGAAAAGATTGTTTACAGTTTTGTGGTTTGACACACTGATGCCCTACCAGTGCTTGGAGGTGGTGGACTCAGGCAGAGGGCACTGAAAAGGGTGGAATGCTCTGTCCAGGTCAGGAGTGAATTCTTGCCCCAAGTGGAGGAGTTTAAATATCTCAGGATTTTGTTGCCGAGTGAACATACAGGTCCGTCATGGTGAAGAGAGAGCTGAGCCAGAAGGCGAAGCTGGCAATTTACCGGTCAATCTACGTTTCCGATTCTCATCTATGGTCACAAGCTTTGGGTAGTGACTGAAAGAACGAGATCACGGATACAAGCGGCCGAAACGAGCTTTCTCTGCAGGGTCGCCAAGCGGCGGGGGAGAGGGAGCCCTGGGCCTCTTTGCTTATGCTGCTGCCCCCACGACCCGGACTCGGATAAGTGGATGACAATGGATGGATAAATGGATGGATCTGAAATTTCAGCTCCTGTAAATGAAAAGATTGTTTACAGTTTTGTGGTTTGACACACCGATGCCCTACCAGTGCTTGGAGGCGATGGACTCATGCCCAGAGGGCACTGACATCTGCATGTTGTGAATTTCCCCGCTGTGGGACTAATAAAGGATTATCTTATCTTATCTTATGTTGTTTAGTGTAAGAACAGGTCCGTTAACAGCACGTATTGAGGCAAAGGGTTGTAGGTTTGCTCAGAGTTAATACATAGTAGTTATGTTTTATCCAAGACAAATTCCCACAACTTTTTTACACTGGATCCTGTCTACAACTTCAACAGGGTGCTGTTTTTGATTTTTAGGTGAGGTGATAGCGGTAGTTGGCAGCTGTGAGACTCTTGGCAGCTGGTGTCCTCAGAAGGCAGTGCCCCTACAACAATCAGAAGATGATGGGTAAGTGTGCACTTATTTTCTTGTCATATTCTGTGTCTTGTTGAGCTTAATTAGATGCTTGATTATTATGTTTTGTCTCACCCCAGCACGATTTGGAAAAAGACCATTACAGTCCCCGCTGGTGTAGAAACCAAGTATCGCTATTTTACAGGATTCTTTCTGGAATCTAAGGTGAGAGCTTATTCTTTCCCATAGCACAAACAATACTAAATTGTGAACTGTTCAAATTGACTGCTATTCTTAACTAAACCAGTTTCAGACTAGATTGATACATTAAATTATTATTTTCATTGTTGTTGTTGTTCTTTCATTAAGTATGTCTTATGTATTCAAATTAAATATACTGACAGTTTTATATTTTTAAAATTTTCATAAAATATGTCCATGTTTCTGATTTTATATTGTGTCATGTAAATGATCTCAGTAGTTATAACAGCAGATTGTTAAAGTTTAAAACAATAAGTTGTAGCATACAGCTGTTTGTAAGAACTGCTAATTGTTTTTCCCATTATATTATTAGGGTGGCTGATAAGTTTTTCTTGCCTAAATGTCCAGCTCTGTTTCCTTGGGCAGCAGGCATTTCACAAAAGACCACTCTCTCGCTTTTGTCTGCAAATATACCTTTTTAAATAAAGTTTTCCTTTAAAGCAATCACATTTCAAAAGTCTTATTGGGAGGTGGTTGATTATTCCAGGTCGCTCTTCTCATGTTGTTTTATTTCTGTAGAGCTGACCTTTGTTTGGATCTTTGTAGCTTGGTGTTATGAAATAGGGCTGCATAATTATGAAAAATGCTAATTAACAATCATTTTGACTGAGACTGTGACCGTTAGGTTTGTGTCTTTGTGAGAATGCCTGTGCTTTGTGAACAGATGGACACCTCTGGGTCACAGACTGCTCAAAGAACACATGGCAGAGCCCATGAGATTAGTCAGCATGCTGAGTGCCAATTTCAGTATAGTTGTACAACACAGCTCTTTACCTTTTGTCTTTGTTATTAGGGTTACTTAGTGTTGATGGTGCAGCAGACGTTCTACACATAAGTCTTCAATTCCAGTCTTTCAGATGTCAGGATTGCAGTATTGATGGATGCTTATGATTAATTGTGCAGCTCTGTTATTGGAAAATGCAGGTTTAGTGCAGTGGATTAGAGCCAGCTAGCTTCCAGCTAAGTGACTTCACCAATCTCTCAGGCACTTTTCCACAATCGCTATGTTCCCATCTATATTTGGCTTTCAATTTGTAAAGAAAGTGTTAGCGTGATTTTGTACCATTTCCCACTATTGTGGTCAAAGCATTGTGGAAAATTAATGTCAGAATTGTAAGTAGAGAACTGGTAAGTATAGTAGCTTTTAGAATCTAAGTAGGCAGGAGAGCCAGTTTAAAAAGTCAAATTATTCATGTAGAATTGTGATGCCAATGTATTTCTTTTGACTAATGAATCCACTTTTCAGATGTCAACCAACCGTGACTGGCTGGCTGAGAGAGTGGTGAATATACCATCTCAAATGACTTGTTTTGGAGTGTGTACTTTGGTTGAGACCAAAGTGGGCTTTAATAAATTTTTCCCTCATAACCTTAACATCATGTTAAACATTGGAATTACAGAATGCAGGTGGTCCATGTCAAGTGATAGTCAATAAATGGGAGACCCATCAGCTGCCTCGATCATTGAGCCCTTCAGGTATATGAATCCAAAATAGTGCACGATTTGGTTCAGTGTTTCAATACCCTGTAGGTGCCTTCCCCTCCTCCGCCTAGTCTTAAGTCCTAAGACACACTATTTTCTCCTAACCACATATTGGTCAAATACACTGACCTGCTAACTTTGGTTCAGCTGATCCCATCACTTTTTTCTTTTCCCAGGAAAAAAGCTAATTTAGTTGAAAGGGCATTTCAGTGGCACTAAGGTATCAGTACATAGAAACAATAGTGTCGTCTTTGCTGTTGTCCCCCATAGTCAAGCACAAAGCAGTCATGGCTGTGGAATTGCTGGGTTGTTTGCCAGTGCTTATGAGCTTTTTTTTTTTTTTTTTTTTTTTGCCGCCGTCTGCCTTTTTGCCACTCAGCTATCCGATGTAATTCTAAAAATATTTATATAACCAGCAATTGTAAAAATATTTACCAATTATCAGTTTACTTACTCTTTAGAATCAGGTTTTCTTAAATTGACTAGCAAAAAAGGTCATATTGATCACCACATTTCCCCTTTTTTATAGGCTAGGCAATTTTAATTTCTTTATTATGGATATGTGCTATGTGATTTGTTAGTTAAAATGTTTTGCTAAAGGTAGGCTCATGCTGTTCTTTTTATGAAGGTACTAGCATTGATCGTGCTGCGAGATGTTTACCAGCACTAATTACCCGCACCATGTAATTTTCTTTGTCCCCTTATTAACACTATCTTGGGGCTGTGGAAAATGTAGAAAAAGTCTTTGCCGTCAAGGAGGTAATATAGTTGTAACTGCTATAATATGTGTGTTTAGAACATAATATGCCTGTTTATAGTTTATGTGCTGCTTGTGTGGAATTGTCATCTACAAATCTGGCATAACCAGTGCAGAGCATTTGGTTACTTTGGGTTACTTCATTTTCCTTTGAGGTGGAAAAATATTATAGTGACAAATTATTCAAACTGAAAAGTGATAAATACATGGTATTGCTCTGTCCTGGTGACCCTTCTTTTGTAGATGTGCAGTTTATGCAGGTGAACAACAATAGTAACACTAGTTTTATCTTGCAGAGTCAGACCTAGAGATTGACGACAGACAATTTGGATTTCATAGTAAGTTGCTATATGTGTCGCCATGTTCACCACATTCATGATATTCAGCAAGTTTAATGTTTATACTGGTTCAGTCTATTATATTCAGACACTTCCTTAAATATTTGTTACCTTGCAGATGGAATTGAATGTGTAGATTCTGGCTGGTTGACTTTCCAGACAGAAATTCGCCTCCGACTCCATTACTCTGTGAAACCTCCAGTGTCTATTACTAAGATGAAATTCAAGAAATCTCGCTTCAGGTAATGCTGTTTTCCAGAGTGCGAATGTTGGCAAGTTTGCTTAGTTATTGACTGATGGCAGAACATTGTTTGTAGAGCTTTGTTTGAAAAGCATGTTTTTGTAAGGCTGTTAATGAATATTCTAGGCTGAAGCTGATGCTGGAGGGCATTGAAGAGGAAGATGATGAGGAGAGCCCTTCATCCTTCCACAAGATGACCACCACACTGGAGATCAGTATGATCAGTGATGGTGGCTATAAGTCCCGTCATTCCCAGCCAGAGTGTGGCTATGCCCTGGAGCCAACACAGTGGACAGAGTACAGTATTCACACCATGGACCCTGACAACTTGGAGCTCATTTTTGAGTTCTTTGAGGCATGTGCCTTGTCTACTAAGCAGCTTCTAGCACCTGTGTCACTATCAGAATCAATTAGAGCCCAGTACAAGTTTGTCAGATGGTGCAAGGGAAAGGAAAGAGTAACCAGGACAAGAATTAAGTATGAACTAACTTTGGAGAGTAAGACTTTTTTCCACTGTAAATCTCACTGAAAAATCTTGTTTAGCTTTTTCTGTGTTCAGTGGGGTTAATAAAGAAGTCATCCAGGGTAAAGTGTACCGGTGTGGTGCCGATGTTATGTAATTAACTCAGTTTATTATGTTTGTCTTCAAGGAGGACCTGAGTGAGAAGGTTGTTCAGGGTGATGTTCATCCAGGTCATGTTGGCACCGCCTGCCTCTTATCTTCCTCCTTTGTGGAGAGTGGCAAGGACAATGGAATTGTTACCCTTCCAATCATGAGCAGAAATTCCAGGCAAACTATTGGCAAAGTTAGAGGTAATTTTAAAAACACTATGGTATTCCTCAAATACAGTTTCACAGTACTGCAACTTTGTTTTTCACAGAACAGTAGAAGCAATATACAGCTTAACAATTAGCTAATGAATCACATGTTTTTGGTAGCACAAATTCATGCTGTTCTATGACCTGCTGGGAATGATCTTGAAGGAAAACTGTCCTGTATCCTAAGCTCACTCACATTTGTTTGCCCAGCATATGGCTGTAATGTGTGTGGACAGTTCTGTTTGTGACGTTTGTTATGGATTTGTCCTTTACTTGTGTTTGTGTATTTTAACATTAAGATTAACATTAAACACAAAGGCAGTGAAGTAGAGAATACTGAAAGGAGACCAGCAGACCAAAGTCACTGTATCTTAATGTCTTTTGCAATCCTCATTAGGTTCTATTCAGTCAACATCATTGTGTTAAATATCATGTTGTGTAATTACCAGTGGACTACCTGGTTATCCGACCCATCCAGGGCTTTCAGTGTGACATGCAACAGTCCTTCAGTAAGCACTGGCGGAAGAGGCGTCCTCTGGATGTGGGCCACAGAGGAGCAGGGAGCACACATGCTGCCAAGTGAGTCTGCACCCCATGCTTTAGCTTGAAACTTTATCTGTTATCTGTCTTATAGAAGTCTTCATATCTGACCTGTGATCTAGTTTTAGTCCATGTGATGGTGTATGCCAAAACCCTTGAAATTGAACATTTAATCCAGTCTTTTCATTATAGTATTAGAAAAAGGAGACACTAGGAAATCCTATATATTCATAAAAATGTATGTCTTTATTTAAAGTTTTCCTATTTAAAAATAGAACTATTTAAAAATAGCAGTGTGACATACTTAAAAATCAAACGTCAAAGACCCTGTACCCTGATGTGCATGTTTTCTCTTCCATCCAAGCCTAGTAATAGCAATGGACATCCAGCAGTACATCTATTTATACTTTGTTTATGTTGATGCTTGAGCAATACGTGTAACTTGCCTGGGGACTTTCCACAAGAGTAAGGTCACAGCTTACAATTTTACTTTCAAAGACATTACAGGTACATAGTCAAATTCAGTGGTTGTGTAGGGTTTCGAACTCTCTTAGAAGCAAATTTATTTTTATAATGGGGAAAAGTAAGTGCCACTGTGAGCTCTCTGTATTCTCAACTAAAGACTGCACTTGGTGGAAAGTTCAGGGGGAGGTCAGATATTGGACTATGCTGAAACACTGTACTGAAAGAGCTTTACTGCCCTTGTTATGTAGGAAGTAATGCATAGATTTTACTTGCATGTCTTGACCTAACCTTTGCTGTTTTTTTTTTTTTGTCCCCCCCCCCCCCCCCCCCCCTTATTTATTTATTTATTTATTTATTTATTTATTTATTTATTTATTTATTTATTTATTCTTTTTTCCAGACATCACAAGATCAGGGAAAACACAATTGCCTCATTTTTAAGTGCCGCTAGTCATGTAAGGGGAATTTATCAAAGTCGCTTAACTAATGTATGCATTAGGTTGATTGATAGTTTTTTATAACTAATATATACAATACCTTGTTCCTGGTCACAGGGAGCTGCATATGTGGAGTTTGATGTTCATCTGTCCAAGGACTTTGTTCCAATCGTGTACCATGATCTCACATGCTGCATTTCCACTAAGAAGGTGACTAATTTGGCGTCACTGAAATCTTAACACTCCCTATCTATTCACTTCATTTTATTTCCACTAACTCAATGGCTCCTACCTTCAGCCTTACGTTTGTCAGGTTTGTTTTCTACTGTGTGACCTCCAGAAGTAAAACCCATTATTTGTATCACTTCAGATCTGTGTGATAAATAGTGATAAAATGACTGACTACTGTCCTCAGCCTCTTTGATTCCTGGTACTTTTCTTCCATAGAAAAATGATAAGCATTCTATGGAGTTGTTTGAAGTTCCTGTGAAGGATCTGACCTTTGACCAACTTCAGCTTCTTAAGGTAAGCATTTAATTTTGACTTATGGATTTGTTTGCCCTCTCATTGTTATCATGCTAATAAATACATTGTATTGGCCACAAGTCTTTACTGCATTCATTTTGTGCATCTAATATGGATGACATTGCCTAAACACTTTTTTTTCTGTCTCTTTCACAGTTAGCCCACACTACAGCAATGAAAGTGCATGATCACAAGGGTATGTTTCATCCACTACTCTTACAACTATAGAGCCCTTGTTCTTGCCAGTTGTATGAGAGACATGCCCAGATGTGACCTGCTTTGTGCATTCTTTACTTAGATCTAATGGATGAGGAGGAGTATGTTGATGAACATCAGCCTTTCCCATCACTTTCTCAGGTACTGACCCAGAAGCTAAACAGCTCCCCTCCAAACAACCATCCATTCATGTTATCAGGGTTATTGTGCAGTCACAAAGCATGTAGCTATGTCTGTGTTGTCATGCAGTGGGAATAATATAATTTCTGCTCATTTGAGTTCTTAAAATTATGTATTTAAAAAAACCTTGAATTAGTTTTTTTTTTTTTATATAATTGTGCTGGAGGATGGCCTTTACAGCATATTTGTACTTTAATAGCTGTAAATAATGTTTTACTCCAGATATTTCAGGCCGTTCCAGAGCATGTGGGATTTAATATTGAACTGAAGTGGATATCTCAGATGAAGGTTAGTGTTCTCATATATACAGTGTACATTGATTTTAACCCATTGATTTTAAGATGCAGCTTCTTCACCATTGTCTTCTTTTGTTATTAGGATGGCTCCTGGGATGCAAACTTATCTACTTATTTTAACATGAACCAGTTCCTTGATGTCATCCTCACATGTGTACTCCAGAATGCTGGAAAGAGAAGGATAATCTTCTCTTGTTTTGACCCAGATGTTTGTGCAATGTAGGTTCACCATTACAATTCATAAAAACACCTTTGAGATTCCACTTATCTAGATACTTTGTACCTGGAAATTCCTGAAACATGTCTCTTAAAGTCCACATAAAGAAAGCAAACAACTCGGGCATGGTCAAACAGGCCACAAATGGAAAAACTCTGGAATCGACATCTCAATTTACCGAACAGTAAACAGACTTTATCTGCATAAGTGCTGCATAGATTCATAATCACACTGTGTTCATTAGAAATCTCTATCTGAGAAAATTAAGTTTTGAATGTTGTATTTTTAAACCAAATATGGAAAAAACGGTTTGTGTGTTCTGCCTCAGGGTGCGACGGAAACAGAACAAATACCCTGTCCTGTTCTTGACTCAGGGCGTGTCGGACATCTACCCTCAGCTGATGGACATCCGCTGTCAGACCACCCAGATCGCTATGAGCTTTGCTCAAAGTGAAGACATTCTGGTGAGTGGTGGTAGAGTGCGGCCCTTTGCACATGGCTCGGTCATTCACTTGTGACCCTGTCATCCAGGGTAAAGGATAATATTGTCAATGCTGCACTTAATGACATGCCAAGCGTGCATTTTTTGCTCTGGGTATTGCAACACTTGTACTGAACTTAAGAATCTCACAGGGGTTGTTAACCAATGCTTGCTCTCTCATTTTGTTTAATGACTTGGTGTGCGGAAGGTGTATCAATCCCTTGTACACACGTTATGGTTTGTGTCTAATATCTGTAAGCATACAAGTGTAGATGGTAACTAAGAATAAAGGTATGTGGCAGTGTGCGCTTTCATTTATAAAAAGAACTTAACCTTTTTCCTGCTCACAGGGTATCAGTGCTCACGCTGAAGACCTCCTGCGCAATATGGACAGTATCACGGTGGCCCAGTCTAAAGGCTTGGTAGTCTTCTGCTGGGGAGATGACAACAATGACCATGAGAACCGGAGGAGGCTCAGGGAGCAAGGCATCAATGGCCTCATTTATGACAGGTAGTCATGAAACACATGCTTCAAGAATGATACTAACAGTAAAATTGTTACGGTTAATGTCCTCTGACATTGGAGAGATCCTCACACTGAAAAGAAGAGTAAGAACTTAGAATAAATTAATGAGTGATCATAGCCTCAATATTAGGTAAGCATTACTTTTGTGTTCTAGTAGTTTTTTGGCAGCCAATGACTGATCATGAACTGCAGCAGGCTGTAGAAAGTGAGTGCGTTTCCTTCACAGCCTTTCCATGTCAGCCAGGGTAAAGGTTGATGTAATCAATGCTCTTCTGCTGTTATACAATCAGGGCCGTTGCTGTGTGTGCATTTTCTCTTCCCCCTCCCTTCTGCTGGTTTTTACACCCTCTCACAACTCCCATTATGCAACAATGCCACGTACATTAACACCAAAAGGAATGTTATGTATTGCATTAGCAGGTTATGTGCAACTATTAGTAGGTCTGTTGCACAAAAATGTTCTTTTTGCAGTAGCTTGTTTAATCAGGCATTTTGCTCACTAGTGCGGATTTTGTTCTGTGTAACAGTATGCAGGTCGCAGTGGCCGTATAATTAATATGATGAATGTCAGGAGAAAAGTTCGGATAACATTAAAGGTTACGCTTTCTCCCTTAATTTTTTGACACATATTCAGTTCCCTCCCAGGTTTTTTAGAACAATACAATGTCTTATGAGAAACACATTTCATATTATTATAAATAAGGCAATGGGCTTTCCGGTGCTGTTTCTACAAATTGTGCTCATTCTCTCTTTATCATCTCTTTCTCAACTCTTTAAGCCTCTGTGGTTATAACTCTACCTCTTTCTTTCAGAATTTCTGAATGCTTGGTGCTTCTCAATGGCTCAACTACCTCTGATGCCAGTCTGCCGGGTTTATGGTTGTGTTTGGTTTAGTTTTTGGCCTTTCTGGTTGCTGCCTGAAAGAACTCTCTCACTGACCAGCACTATTACAGCAATGTAGCATTGCATAGCAATGATGTCGAAGGCAGTCGAAATGAAGTAAATAATAATTTAATGAATTACAACAGTAGAATGAGGGGTTGCTGATGACTGTGTACATCTACAATTAGTTTTCAAGGGATTTCTTTAGATGTTCCACTGCCTAATGCATCATTCTGAGAACTACCCTAACCCACATTATTTAAGTTACCTCATGCTTGTTCCCTTTGCCACAGCATTACACAGCTTTCAACAGTTTTCAGACACATTGTTCATAAAGCTATAGCTGTCTGCGGAATGAACTTGTAGATGAATGCTGTCTTGTTTTTACACTGTGGTTAACCTTTCTATTGAAACTGATAGTTCCACCCTTTTATGTTACATTCTAATGCTTTGTTTGCCTGCTCTCAAAACTACTGCCATGGCAGACTGTTACAAACATGCATGCCATTCATATGCACCAGTCATAGCTTAAATTTTTAGTATTAATAGGAAGGTAAAACACATTTGCACTGCTGACCATAATCCTGTGAATTAAGCTTGTTTGCATTCTTTAAGACATTGATCTCTCTCGCTCTCGCTCTCTCTCTCTCTCTATATATATATATATATATATATCTATATATATATATTTGTCATAAAAAGTGCTGTAATGATTACAACGGAAATGCATGAAAATATTGGAAAGCTTATAGCTCTTGTGAATGTGTGCAGTGTTTCTTTTTCCTTACCAGCACAGGATTTTTATGGTAGATGTACAGTACATGCATTATGTTCTACCTCCTTCTTGCTGTTGCTGTTTTTTTGTGGTATAATTGTGAGTGTACAGTCTTATGCAACGGTTTGAATGCTTCTGGTGAAATTACATGTTTTAAGTTTCTAAGTGAAAAAGTACTTCTGCACATTTGTTTTAAAACAAATGTGGTCTGTGCAAGATTATGGCAGTTTTATTTTTTCATTATTTTCAAATATGTTTAATACATTTAGCAAATAAATAAGTTGTGCAATAAAATTAGGTATGTGTTAGTTAATTTTCACTTAAAAATATAAATGAAATGTCACTTGACCAGGGGTACTCAAATTTGCATTTGTCTGTACATCAAAAAGAAGAATGACATGTAAAGACAATATTGAAACTCATTTAACCTTTTTGAGAGAGCCGTTTTTAGTTTAGTTTTTATCTGAAATCCTTGTGTGATTGCCCTTGAAACTAGCTTACTTGTACAATCCCAATTTCAATGAAGTTGAAACATAAATAAAAACAGAATATGATGATTTGCAAATCCTTTCCAACCTATATTCAGTTGAATACACTACAAAGACAAGATATTTAATGTTCAAATGGATAAACTTTATTGTTTTTTGCAAATATTCACTCATTTTTAATTTGATGCCTGAACGTTCCAAAGAACGTTGGGACAGGGGCATGTTTACCACTGTGTTACATCACCTTTCCTTTTAACAACACTCAATAAGCGTTTGGGAACTGAGGACACTAATTGTTGAAGCTTTGCAGGTGGAATTCTTTCCCATTCTTGCTTGAAGTACAACTTCAGTTTCTCAACAGTCCGGGGTCTCCATTGTCGTATTTTGCATTTCATAATGTGCCACACATTTTCAATGGGAGACAGGTCTGGACTGCAGGCAGGCCAGTCTAGTACCCGCACTCTTTTACTTTGAAGCCACGCTGTTGTAACACGTGCAGAATGTGGCTTGGCATTGTCTTGCTGAAATAAGCAGGACGTCCCTGAAAAAGACGTTGCTTGGATGGCAGCATATGTTGCTCCAAAACCTGTATGTACCTTTCAGCATTAATGGTGCCTTCACACCATGCCATGGGCACGAACACGCCCCCACACCATCAGAGATGCTGGCTTTTGAACTTTGCGCTGATAACAATCCAGACAGTCCTTTTCCTCTTTGGCCCAGAGGACACGACGTCCATGATTTCCAAAAACAATTTGAAAGGTGGACTCGTCAGACCACAGGACACTTTTCCACTTTGCATCAGTCCATCTCAGATGAGCTCGGGCCCAGAGAAGCCGGCGGTGTTTCTGGGTGTTGATGATATATGGCTTTCGCTTTGCATGGCAGAGTTTTAACTTGCACTTGTAGATGGAGCGACAAACTGTGTTCACTGACAGTGGTTTTCTAAGTGTTCCTGAGCCCATGTGGTAATATCCGTTACAGAATAATGTGGGTTTTTAACGCCTGAGGGATCGAAGGTCACGGGCATTCAGTGTTGGTTTTCTGCCTTGCCGCTTACTTGCAGAGATTTATCCAGATTCTCTGAATCTTTTGATGATATAATGGACTGTAGATGATGAAACGTTGTTCTTAAACTGTTGGACTATTTGCTCATGCAGTTGTTCACAAAGTGGTGAACCTCGCCCCATCCTTGCTTGTGAACGACTGATCCTTTCAGGGATGCTCCCTTTATACCCAATCATGACACTCACCTGTTTCCAGTTAACCTGTTCACCTGTGGAATGTTTTTTTTGAACATTCCTCAACTTTCCCACTCTTTTCTTGCCCTGTCCCAACTTCTTTGGAACGTGTTGCAGGCATCAAATTCAAAATGAGTGAATATGTTTGAACATTAAATATCTTGTCTTTGTAGTGTATTCAATTGAATACAGGTTGAAAAGGATTTGCAAATCATCGTATTCTGTTTTTATGTTTTACACAACATCCCAACTTCATTGGAATTGGGGTTGTAAAACAGTTCCATCACTTGTTGATTTCCCAAAGAATAATGAGTTTTTGTTTTATTTCCAGTCTCTAAATAGCTGAGATCTAAAATCACTTTTTTCCCTCTGTCTTTACCCAGAATCTGTGATGATCACATCGAGCAGCCCAACATCTTTAAAGTAGAAGACCAGGTGTCTCTGAAGGAGGTGATTCCTGAGGAGACACTGAAGAGTTGTGCCTGCTCCACCTACAGTATCCCCTGCTCCTCAGTGCCCTGTTCGAGTAAGGCTCGGGCAGGCAGTGGCGAGTCAGACTCAGGCCTCAGCTCATCCTGAGCCCAAAGCCTTCAGGCAACGTTTCCACAACATCTCTCAAATTTTTCCATAAAGCAGTATAAATCAGGCACAGGCACTCCTCATCTCTGGTTTTGACCTAAGCAACATTTTTGCCAAAACAAGCTTAATTTAATGGTGTATGCTTCAGTGTATGATTAGGTCAAGAAAGATGGTAAATATAATTACAAAATACTACATATACCTAAGCTTTTGATTGGACATTTGTCGCTGTGTTTAGCCAATATACTTTAAATTGAAGTGCTTTAAACAGTATATAATAACATCTTGTGATTTTTACTTTAGTATAATAGCACCGTCACATTGATGGCTGCCATCACTAATGACATGTTTTCCTCAAGCTATTTAACTTTCTCATTCCTCTCTATAATGTATTTAGGATTTCATGAATTACACATGGTGGCGTGAAATACCCTGTCTAAATGCAAATAACCAATGCATTTAATGTAAATATACAGTCGTTTGCAAAAGTTTGGGTGCCCCTGATCACATTACATGCTTTTGTTGATTTTCTGCACATTTTAATGCGTAGTTTGTTTATTTGCTGGATTTAATATGCTGGTTAATATAGAAAGAAAAAATGTGGCCTGTGCAAATGCTTTGGCATTTCATACTTTGTGTTTTTAAAAGAAGTTAAACTCAACAAATAATTACAACAAAATAGTTTTGCACTAAAATTTGCAGGGAAATGTTGTGTTTAATTTGCTCTCTGTACAGTGTTAAAATGTTTTTGCTTAGAAAATCAACAAAGCATGTAATTTGCATACCAATGTAGATAGACACAGGGCACCAAACTCACCATCTTTTTAGGTTTACAAATTTTAAATACTAAACTGCAGCAGAGGACAATGTGCTTAGTATAATACAAACACATTTTCTGTGCAGTTTTGGCTCCACGTTCCTCTTGCAGTACCTTAGACAACTAATATGTACTATTTACCTTAAATTACATATGTGATCTTTGAAATTGCACATTTGTGGGCTAAGGAAGAAACTGAAGAGTCACACAAAACAAAGTTCAACAAAGTCATCTGTAAAACTACAGTACTGTACAGTTGCCTCTGAACACTGTCTCTGTAAAACTCTGTGTGCTCTAAATGTCAGCTTGGCTGTGTTTCTGTGGTCGGGTGTTAAGTGAGGAGGCCTTAATTTTTCTTCCACTCTGCAGAGCAAAGGGGCCATGCATGTGTGTTACATGTGCTGCGTAGAACTTAATGACAAAGTGATGTACTCACTGTTCACTGTAGGTAATTCACATTACCACCACTGAAAACACAAGACTTGAAAAGCTAAAATAAAAACATTATTTAAGCCAAGTTATGTGTTCTTTTGTCCAATATAAGATTGTGTGCAAAACAGTTGTTTTTGGATTACGAAAGGAAGTCCTTTTCAAAGCATGCTCTCTACTGATTAAATATTACAGTACTTGTTTGTGTATCCATTTATCAGACAGCTGGTCTGTAATCACACGTGGCTGCTCACATTCATGCACTCATGTTCTCGTCTGTCTGATGTCAGTGTTCACAATTAATGTTCAATCTACATTCTCCCTCAAGTCATCTGCCTGTGATTTAATCAGTGCTTAGGTAGGTGTCTGCTCCAAATGCATCCATCCAACAGTTGTTTGTATCTACTCATGCATGTACTTGATACACCCATAATTGTGTTGCTGGGTGAAAGTCATGGTGGAACAAACCAGTTTCTCTTGTCTGCTTACGTTGTTCTGTCAGCAGTGCTTTGAGGAAATGCTCACATGACAACCTGCTTTCATGTCTGTTTGGTCTACAGTAAGCAGCTCTATTGTTTGCATTCTCACTTTGGTTGTTCTTTCAGCTTCCATGCCTAAAAACTAAGCTCTAACGTTGGTTTTGGGGTTATGTGAAGCTTTTTGTTTTGTTTTGTTTTACATGACTGCAAGATTTCTTTTAGATGACTTGTGCAGTTTTTTGTATTATTATTTATTATTATCATTCATTGCAGAAACACACATTGATGGAAAAAACAGGGTTCAAGTAAAGACAAGATGAACATGACATTACAGAGGTGAATAAAGTTCCATTTGAATTTTCATAACTATATTGGTTGGCTTTAATTATCAATACACCCAACAATGGCTTAGTTTGAATATTTATATTGATGGATGGATGGTATATCTTCATCAAAAAGTGAAGACAAATATTATCCCCGATAAGCTCCCCCAATCTCCTTTGCAGTACAGCCATCATATTATCTAGAACGATCTCATTTTAATTCCATCCATATTTGAGATCTACATGAAATCCACCAAAAGACAGCTCAAACACATTGCAAGATGGTCATAAACTTTATATTTATAACTGACTGCAGCTGATAGTCCAATATAGGTACTAGCACAATAGTAGTTTAAAAAAAAGTGATTATTTTTAGGCAGTCTCGTCACAGTATAAAACGATGAAGGCTTCTGAAAAGGCTTGTTGTTCTGTGCTTAAAAAAAGTTTTTAAAAAAAATTATAACTACTCGCCTTGCTAATATTTAATTAATCATAATTCTCTGCGTTGGCAACGGCGTAGTCAGTACAGCAAAACAATACATGTTCAAAGCTTAGGGGGGATTTTCTGGACTTGACTTGTGCGCTGTTGTAGCAGTTCGAGGCGCCACTGACCGACCATAAGGCATATATTGCCATCTGCCGTGCAATAGTGCAAGTACACTTTATTTATTTATTTATTACGGTGTTGCTGCAGTGCTGTGTGTTGCATGCAGCTATAGTTAGCAATGCGCAGAAATGAAGAGAAAAAAACATTTCACTTTATAAGTCGACAATTCTGACATATAGTTTAAACATACATCCTTCAAAATAAAATTGTAAAAATTCCCATGTTGTTGTTTTTTTTTCCTGTTCATGCTTTCTATGATGGTAATCCCTAGCACAACGTGTGCTGGAATCAAGTGTATTGCATAAAATTAACATCGGGATTAAACCTCTCAAACACAACATACGAGCTCTTCGTACACTACAACTGTAATATTGCGTAATGGAGTTTTGGTCCTATATGGGAGATGTAGTGCGTTTTGATTTGTGACATACTGGCTGGTGGAGGGGGCGTGACGCTTCAGAGAACTGCAACTCCCATAATGACTTTCGTCGCGAGTTCTACGCCTACGTAAAGTAAAACCATTGCCAGTAATCCCCTGCTACTGTAGTGCTACGTAGCGGGTAAAGGAGCGCTGCAGAAAATTAAGTTTATTGTCGCATTTTTCTGCTCGTCTGTTGGTGCAAAATGGACAATTCCGGCAAGGAGAAAGAGGCCATTCAGCTGATGGCTGATGCTGACAAGAAAGTGAAGTCCTCGGGGTCTTTCTTAGGAGGAATGTTTGGGTAAGATTAGCTGGAGTGGGTATTTCTGGAGCTGGATTCAGGGTTAACGTTATCCGGTCAGGTCGATCAGTCAAGTTTCGCTTTTTACATTTCTAAGCCTTGCCTACCGGTGGTTGAAATTGCTTAAGCTTTCACAGGACCGAATGGCTTTACCATTAAGACATTTAGGAGATGTAGCTAATATCGGTGGAGATGGTTGTGTTGACAGTGTTTTGGTGACAGTTGAAAGTGCTGCAGGCTAGTTTTGCTTTAGCCAGCTGGAGGAGTCGTGAGCAGACCGCTGTGTTATTGTGTGGGAGGATTTATCAGGCAGGTACTTCGTATAAAAGAAAGGCAGTGTGACCCACACGTGTGATATTCTTCTTCTAACTTTGCTCTTAACTAACACAATAAATCGTTTCTGAAACGCTAGTAGCATTGCTTTGTAACGTTACTCGAACGCTAACGTTAAACCATTTTTTTAGCAAGTTAATAACACATTTAACCATCTGTAACTGTTAAGTAATCTGAGCTGTTTTAATGGCAGGATAGTTAGTTAGCTAAATATACTATGCGCTCCTCTTTCTCCTCTCCGCAGTATTGGCGCAGTTTCACTGTGAGCTGCACCGTATATATAATCGTGTCTTAGAAATGAGCTACACAGACAGTTGGGCTTATTACTAAGAGCTATGAGGCTCTCGATCACATAGCCATAACTCACTGTCGGCTTACCAGGTCGTTTGGTCAGCAAGTTACTGGCTCTCTAACTTGAGATTCCACAGTGATAAATACTCTAATTAAAGCTTAAATGGTCATTTCATGGCTACTGTCCAACGTACAGCCGCCCATGCAACATCAGGACAGCTGGACCAGCATTTGGTTGTATGTCCTTGTAAGGCATAAATCCAGTCATAAACCTTTCCAGTATGACTTCATGTTATGTACATATTATATACAGTTTTATGTGGTAAACCTCATCTTTGGTTTGATTGAAGCTTGTGATGGCCTATTTGAGTCTTCCCAGGAGTCCACAAGCCCCAGTCTGGGAGTTGCATCAATCAGTCGACAGTCACCAGCAAGCGCAGACTCTCAAAAAGCTTAATGTATTTAGACCAACACAGTCCTCATAGCTGGCCTATTAAAAAATGGAAACTTTTGAAAGCTGATGCTAGCAAGCCAGTGCAGACATGCCCTTTAATTGTTTAAATAACAAAACTAATTTTGAAAAATGTAAACTGTGTGTCATCTGTTACACTTTCAGTGGTAATCACAAAGTAGAGGAGGCCTGTGAGATGTACGCCAGAGCAGCCAACATGTTCAAGATGGCAAAAAACTGGAGTGGTACGTAGCATCCACTTACTTAATCCATGGAATTCTTATGTAAATGGTACCTGTGATATGTTTGGGCATGTGATGACAATTTTACAAGTACTTTTTTACAAAGATGGATGTTTAATGAGCGGAAGTCTAGTATTGCTACTTCTTGTCTTGATGTATAAGCACAATATAGTGCATAATGTTGTCTTTAACGTCTAGCTGCAGGGAATGCGTTCTGCCAGGCAGCCAGGCTTCACATGCAGCTCCAGAACAAACACGATGCCGCCACCAGCTTTGTTGATGCCGGAAATGCCTTCAAGAAAGCTGATCCACAGGGTGAGGGCAAATACAGCTTGTTCTCTTGGAGTTCTCCACACCTCTCACTAATACCTGCCTATACATAACACATTTCACAATGACTTAGTTTAAGGAATTTTGTACATTATGTATGTGTGAATAGTTTCTGCATTAACAAAATGAGGCAAAATCATTATTCCTCATGAGTTAAAAATCAGAAACCAAGGTTACCAAGACCAATTTTATGAGTTGATTTTAAATGTAAAAAGTCTTGCAGCTAAATCAGTTTAGTTTGAGTGAATCCCCCCCTATTTGTGTCCTGTTTGATTCAAGTCCTGCATGTGCTGCTATGACTGACTAATTTTTCCTTCCCTTCTTTTAATGCATAACCATAGAGGCTATCAACTGCTTAAATGCAGCCATCGATATTTACACAGACATGGTAAGGTGAAAGTAGACTCTGCTGTCTCAGTGCAGGCCAATATGTTTGTATCAATATACAATTATACATGGTACCTGTGTATGAAAATATCTCTTTCAAATGCTTAATTTCTACTAGGTCACAATCGATTATGGAATTTTCTGGGGCTTATTTTATATGATACTGATTTAAAGTGGCTAAAATTCTATTTTTATGTACTGTTAATTTTACACACACACACACACACACACACACACACACACACACACACACACACACACACACACACATATATATATATATATATATATATATATATATATATATATATATATATATATATATATATATAAAATAATAATTCTGGGTAGCTCCACCCCAGTGCTACCACATTTATGTTTGTTTATATATATATATATATATATATATATATATATATACACACACACACACACACACACACACACATACATATACATACACACACACACACACACACACACATACTACCCGGAATTATTATTTTTCTTTAGCTCTCTTAATAAAAAAGGGTTATAAAATGTGTGAACTCATTTGGGTAAAGTTTTGTCTTTCCGTGAGGAGATTGTGAGTTTGAATGCTGGAATTGCGTACTTATTGGTGATGTTTTTGCCGGGGATCGCAGCACATCGGCATCAGCCAATATTATCAGCCAGCCAGTATATCAATATGATCTTTTTCTCCCCCAGGGACGATTTACTATTGCAGCTAAACACCACATCACAATCGCTGAGGTGTATGAGTCAGAGCTGGTTGACATTGAGAAGGTACTGTGGACCTTTGCATCTAACCACTTCCCTGCAATCATAGCAAATGCCTGAAATATTAGGAGAATGTAAAGCCTAAATTAGGCACTCATTACAAAAATTATGTTTCCTTCTTTTAGGCAATTGCACATTATGAACAGGCTGCAGATTATTACAAAGGCGAGGAGTCTAACAGGTTAGTCATGCAGCAGTATCGGTCATTGACTCAATTTGCATTTTACAGACCAAAAAATGCATTCTGCGTTTTTCTGACTATTTTGCTATTCCATTTTCATTTGATAGCTCTGCAAACAAATGTCTTCTCAAGGTTGCTTCATATAGTGCTCAGCTGGAGCAGTATCAGAAAGCCATTGAGATCTATGAACAGGTAGCTAACTTACGAAACCTGAAAAAATGACATAACATGAAAGTATCACCACTGTGAGTCTTTACAAGTACTTATTTGAATATTTTTAGGTTGGAACAAACACCATGGACAACCCCTTGCTGAAATATAGTGCCAAAGAATACTTCTTCAAAGCCTCCTTATGTCACTTTATTGTGGATGAGCTGAATGCAAAGGTTAGTCTTTTTATCAAGTAGTCAAGAACCATGAAAAAAAAATGGCATCAGTTCTAATGGGTTTGTGTTTGTTTAAAACGTATAGCTTGCTGTTGAGAAGTATGAGGAAATGTTCCCAGCGTTCTCAGATTCAAGGGAGTGCAAACTACTGAAGGTTTGTAACTTCAGCATCTGGGACTATATTTATTTTCATATATTTATAGAAGATGGTTTTACTGAACTGTCATATATATTTCTCCTTGCAGAAACTTCTGGAGGCCCATGAAGAACAGAACGCAGAGGCTTTCACAGAAGCAGTAAGACTTATATTTACCTTGTGCTTCTCAATCTGTCTTAATAGATGGAGCTGTTGTTTTTTAATTGGATAAAGTCACCATGGCTTGATTTCTTAGTACAGAGGAATTTACATCACATTATGGAATGCACATGATGAAGAAGACTGCTAATAGGAGTCTGTGTTCTTTATATTTTTCCTCTCTATACTAGGTGAAGGAGTTTGACTCAATCTCACGCCTGGACCAGTGGCTGACCACCATGCTTCTGCGCATCAAGAAGACCATCCAGGGCGATGAGGGGGACTTAAAGTGAAATGTAGAGTTAGGGGAAACCATCCAAGGCATGCCACCCCTCCCCAGAACATTTCATGTCATTTTTGTGCAATGGCCAAGTCCAGGTTTCCCAGTACAATATGTCAAATTTATTGCTGCAGCATTTATAGAGAATAGAGGATATATAAACATATTATATTTGATTTTTGGATATTATTTTAACATGTAATATTTAGCTTTCAAACATCAGACCAGTTTGGGACTGCTAAATCTCAAGACTCCCTGTTTTTATAATGAATGTTGTTCTGGATGCACAAAGTGGTGTAGTTCAGTTTAAGGAAAGCCAAGGATAAACTGGGGACCTGAGAATTTGGCATTGGCCCTGCTGTTTAAATAATCACTGGGGTTTGGATTGCTAGTGCTGCATGACATGTACAAATGTAATTATGGAGTTAGAAGACCAGACATTTCACTACAGTTATGGTTGTAATTTTATTGACTTATTCTTTATTTTTATTTGTGCAATTTGTACTCAACCCATTCCTGTCAGTATGTGTACTGGTATGTAGGTCTCATGTCTCATTAAAACTATATTATGTGCACTCTGATTCGGAACACTTATGTTGTTCACTCTGGAAAGAGTGAACAGTTGGTCGTGAGTGGCCACACTGCTGCTACTGAGTCCAGGAATGTAAGTCAGACTTGAACTAATTTTCATGATCATTTTGAAGTCTATACAACTCTACTAAGTGTCAGAATAATGGAGCTGTAATTTCCATATCAACCTTTATTTCTTAATGTGTTCATAAGCTTATGTAATTTTCTTATTTTTACTGTATCTCTATTATCTCTGCTTGCAGTAAGTGGTTTGCACTCCAAGTATTTATACAGTTAAAATATAACATGTTACTCCTTGTTTGTCAGCACATTCAAACTATGAAGTTTGTGAGCTCCCTGTATAACCTGTATCAGTGTGCTATGTGTTGTGTTGTGATTTCATCCTTCACGCTGCACCTAGGCTAGTGCACTCTCCATTCTTGTGGTCCTTAGCAGAGCATGTCACTGTGTATTATTGTTGATGTGTAGTATCTCACTGTGTTTACAGTTTTTAAAAAGCCATCAAAAGATGCTAACTACATACTTATCCAAGTTCTTTCTGACTGAGTAGTTGATCTCTTGTTGAGTGTCTGTATGAAAGTACAGAAATAAAGGTCTAATATTAAAAGTTATGTTTTTGTTAAGACTATCATATTACATCCTTATGTAATTTCAGTAAAATATAGATTAATACCAGAAGTAATTAATCTGATCCATTTTTAATTAAAGCCTGGTGACTTTTAAAATGTTGAGAGAGCAAGATACACTGCTGTGTGATGAAATCAACTCCAGAATTATTGTCACTGGTCAAAAATATGGGAAAGAACAAACATACACAATAAGCAATCTATCCAGTAATTCAATTGTTCCTCAAAAATGTTTAGATGTTCCTGAAACTCCATGAGTGTCTGACCATTTCTTGTTTCCCTGGGGTATAAATATGAGGTTACACATGTAAAATCATTTTGTCCTCCACCAACAACCTCCACAATCACAGTGATAATGAAGTTTGAAAAGCATGGAACAGTTGAAAATTAGCCAAGAGAGATGTGGTCAGATGAACGGTTTGGTCATATAAACCATCATAATGAGAACACCTGATACCCACTGTCAAATATGATGGCGTAATGAATTCCATTAATACCAGCAGATTTAAGCCAAAAATCCATCTGCCTCTGCCAGAAGGCTCAAACCTGGCCATCGGTGGACATTTCAATGATCTAATGACCCCAAGCACATGTCAAAATCCACATTGAAATGGTTGTGGGAACACAAAATGTTGGGTTTTAAATAGGACAGTCCACAGGTGAAGACCAAAGAATATAAGTAGACATGACAAGTAGACTAGACATGTTGTGCATGGAAGACTGGTCCAAGATTCTCCAACTTTGTTAAGCATTACAGAAAGCAGCTCAGTGTATTACCCTCACCAGAGGAGGCTTAACCAAATATTAAAAATGGGGGTGCCAATTTCTGATAGCTGTTTTCCCAAAAAAAAGAAAAACTTTCATTCCAAAACACAGTCTAAACATAAAAATATGCATCTCACCCATTTATTGAAGCCCAAAATATCACTCACCGCATGTGTGCTTTATTAAACATATATATTTTTAACTCATTTTCACAAATGGTGCCAATAATTCTGGAGTTAATTGTAAGCTGTATAACCCAACAACTGCATCCAGATAATTTTTTTAAAATGTTGACAGCTTTCCTAATGAGAGGGATATCTTCAGTCCACACAGCATAAATGCTACAACCCCAATTCCAATGAAGTTGGGATGTTGTGTAAAACATAAATAAAAACACAATACGAGGATTTGCGAATCCTTTTCAAGCTATATTCAATTGAATACACTACAAAGACAAGATATTTAATGTTGAAACTGATAAAGTTTTTTGCAAATATTCACTCATTTTGAATTTGATGCCTGCAACACATCCCAAAGAAGTTGGGACAGGGGCATGTTTACCACTGTGTTACATCACCTTTCCTTTTAACAACACTCAATAAGCGTTTGGGGACTGAGGCCACTAATTGTTGAAGCTTTGTAGGTGGAATTCTTTTCCATTCTTGCTTGATGTACAACTTCAGTGGCTCAACAGTCCGGGGTCTCCATTGTCATATTTTGTGTTTCATAATGCGCCACACATATTCAAAGGGAGACAGGTCTGGACTGCAGGCAGGCCAGTCTAGTACCCACACTCTTTTACTACAAAGCCACACTATTGTAACACATGCAGAATGTGGCTTGGCATTGTCTTGCTGAAATAAGCAGGACGTCCCTGAAAAAGACGTTGCTTGGATGGCAGCATATGTTGCTCCAAAACCTGTATGTACCTTTCAGCATTAATGGTGCCTTCACACCATGCCATGGGCACGAACACGCCCCCACACCATCAGAGATGCTGGCTTTTGAACTTTGCGCTGATAACAATCCAGACAGTCCTTTTCCTCTTTGGCCCAGAGGACACGACGTCCATGATTTCCAAAAACAATTTGAAATGTGGACGCGTCAGACCACAGGACACTTTTCCACTTTGCGTCAGTCCATCTCAGAAGAGCTCAGGCCCAGAGAAGCCGGCGGTGTTTCTGGGTGGTGATGATATATGGCTTTCACTTTACATGGCAGAGTTTTAACTTGCACTTGTAGATGGAGCGACAAACTGTGTTCACTGACAATGGTTTTCTGAAGTGTTCCTGAGCCCATGTGGTAATATCCATTACAGAATGATGTTGGTTTTTAATGCAGTGCTGCCTGAGGGATGGAAGGTCACGGATATTCAATGTTGGTTTTCTGCCTTGCCGCTTACTTGCAGAGATTTCTCCAGATTCTCTGAACCTTTTGATGATATTTTGGACTGTAGATGATGAAATGCACATTGAGAAACGTTGTTCTTAAACTGTTGGACTATTTGCTCACACAGTTGTTCACAAAGTGGTGAATCTCGCCCCATCCTTGCTTGTGAACGACTGAGCCTTTCAAGAATGCTCCTTTTATACCCAATCATGACACTCACCTATTTCCAATTAACCTGCTCACCTGTGGAATGTTCCAAAGAGGTGTTTTTGAGCATTCCTCAACTTTCCCAGTCTTTTGTTGCCCCTGTCCCAACTTCTTTGGAACGTGTTATAGGCATCAAATTCAAAATGAGTGAATATTTGCAAAAAACAATAAAGTTGATCAGTTTCAACATTAAATATCTTGTCTTTGTAGTGTATTCAATAGAATATAGGTTGAAAAGGATTTGCAAATCATCTTATTCTGTTTTTAATTCATGTTTTACACAACGTCTCAACTTCATTTCGTTGCCATGTACTTGTACTGGGTAATGAAAATAAAGTTGAATCTATCTATCTATCTATCTATCATTGGAATTGGGGTTGTAATAGACAGAGGTTTAAATGTTTTAAAAGCTTAGTTTTGATATCCTCATTCTTATCAGGCATCAAGTATGATTTTAACAGTTACAAACCAGGCAAAGGGAAACGTTGTAACATTTTATACATGTAAAAATCATAATTGTGACAAATCATTTGTCTTCCTTAATCACTCTCTACAAAAAGCAGTGATTAATGTATATACACATCAAAGTAGGGAAAAAGATTAGTGCGCCTATAGATATAGTGTAGAAAATGCCTTGACCACAACAGAAGCTTCAAAATCACTCTCCATTGTCTCCTGTAGAGATCTCCATGGCCATGTAGTATGCTCATGCTAAGTTGATTCCTGATGGGAGTCTGAATTTTGTACCTGATGAACCTGCTCCACTTCTGACTGTGTCGTTATGCATTCAGTAGAGGCAGATAAAGTGACTTCAGCAGGAGCCAGAAGGGCTTCTGAGACCGTGTCTCCCGATGTTGTGGATGTGACCACTGGAGCCAGCATGGCATCAGAAACCGTAACAGGATCGGAGAGACGGACTGAGCCAGACAGCGGTGTTGACTCAGAGATGGAATGTGCAACGGAGATAGGAATGGAAAAGGGGACAGTAACAGGGATACCAACAGCAGAACTATCCAGAGAAATGACACTGGCTCCATCAGCCGTGACAATGGGCTGCAGTTGCGTACCAGCAGGCACCTCTGTTTGAATAACTGTTAGGCTGCCTAGTGTTCCATGGCTGACCAGCGCTATGGTGCCAGGACCAGTCCAGTCCCCAGCAATGGTCACCGGCTCTTCTGACACAGTTATTATCTCCTGGGACTTAGGTTCACCCTGCTTCTCCACTGTCTGATGTTCCTCTGCATTCGCTGCTGCCTTGTCCTTCTTCAGAGAGGTGCCCTTTGGCTTCTTGACACGACCCTCTACATTACCCTCCAACACAACCAGATAATTCTTCCAAGGAGTGTCCTTGTCATGAGTCTGTGAATGATATTTTGAACAAAAATGAGATGCATTTCTTTTATCTTATACACAAACATCACTGGTGTCATATTAACATTTTTATACACAATTTGACACATCTAGGTGTTACATTATAATGTGAATGTTTCATGAAAAATGGAAGCGGATGGACCATTAGAAATGGTTCAAAATGACCGGGAATAACATTTTTTATTTCATTCATTTACTTTAAATTTCATTAAAAGTTTTCTTCTTTTTAGGCAATGTACCAATTTAGAGATCTGTCATCCCTTGAGGGCAGTCGTGGGCTGGAGGTTAGGGAATTGGCCCTGTGGCCAGTTTGATCCCAAGCGCCGACAGTACATGACTGAGGTGTCCTAACCCCCAACTGCTCCCCGGGCACCATGGATAGGGCTGCCCAGTGTGCTCACTGCCCCCTAGTGTGTGTGCTCACCAGTGTGTATGTGGTGTTTCACTTCACAGATGGGTTAAATGCGGAGGTGAAATTTCCCCATTTGTGGGACTAATAAATATCACTTTAAACTTAAAACCAACTAATTAACTCTGCACATAGACACATCGAATGCCACTTAGAAAGTTTATAACACGGATTTGACAAAGAAACCAGGGTACATGCAAATGAAACAGACACTCCAATTCATGAGATCTACTCTCTGAAACAGAGTCATATGTACAAGCTTGTCCAATTAAACAAATGCAGAGAACCAAAGGATGTAAACAGTGTTACATGCCATATAGTTGTAAATATAAATTAATATTAGAAGCTAGTCCAGTTTGTAATAAAACAGTAATTATATGATAAATAGTAGACTACAGGGTAAAGCTTTGTAATGATCACATGATACTTCAAAACTAAATTTGCATCATGAAAATATTGCTTATGGTGATTATTCTGCAGCTGATAATTGTTAGCACAAATTTACATTATCATCCAAGCTCAGTGGCCATGCTTTACATCATGCTTAGTTATGAGACTGATTTATGTATGATCTACTCAGTTGATTCCTGCTTACCATGGTGTGTCTGCGGACAGTAGACTTGTCTGTGAAGGTTCGACCACACATGCTGCACATGTATGGCTTCTCTCCTGTGTGGATTCTCTGATGCCTCTGGAGAGCATTCAGCTGAGTGAACTGCTTATCACAGTCTTTACAGTGGTAAGGCCTTTCACCTGAACAGAGCACAGTAAGACAGCAAAAGTCAGTGATCTGATTTATGTATTGTCTGAGGGAGGCTGTTAGCGATATACTGCACAAAGGAATACCTGTATGTATTTTCATATGCTGATGAAGTGAGTTCCGTTGAGCAAATGCTCTTCCACAGTTTTCACACTTGTAAGGCTTGAAACCAGAGTGGATTCTGGCATGGTGTTTCAGGTATTCTTTAGAGGCAAAACTTTTCCCACAGTTTTCACACATGAAAGGCTTTTCTCCTATAAAGAGAAACATAATTAATTAAGAAAGGTCCGTGTAAAATACTATGATCTCAGTAGAGATTATTGATACTCTTACCTGTGTGGCATCTCTTATGGTAAGCCAGCATGTGGTTCTGAGTAAACCTGGCATCACACATGTCGCAAGCAAAAGGCTTCTCACCAGTGTGGATCCTATGAAGTATAACAGTTCCAGTAAACCATGAAGCATTACAAAACTGGTCAGTTTCCAGCCTTTCGGACTTCTGTTTACATGGAGTTGTCAGTTTGTCAGGTACATCTACTGTATATACCTGTGGTTTTCAGACTGGTCCTCAGGTCAAGTTAGATGGTCCACGATCCCAACTCAAAACACAGGGGTAACACTAAAAATGTGGACCAACTCGGGGTGGGGGGGGTCACGTGCACTACTTTAAGAACTAATGATAAACACTACACCTGTGCCCAGTCCTGGAGATATACCACCCTGGATAGCTCAGATGCAGTGCTCAGATGCCCATGAAGGCATTCATTATCTGAATCAGGTGTGTTTGAGAGCTACACTTGCAGGGTGGTAGATCCCCAGGACCCGCACTACACACACCGGCCACTCTAATAAGAGTTATTATACCTGCTTAATTAGGCAACTGTCCAATCAGCCAATCATGTAGCACAATAATTAAAATCATGCAGACACATATCAACAGCTTTAGTTTACAATGCAATGCAATGGAATGAGGAAGAAAGTGACTAAGGCATGGTTGCCAAATGGGGTGGTTTGACTATTTCAGAAAATGTTGATCCACTGGGATTTTTACACAGAATCTCTAGATTTTTCCCAGAATGATGCACATAAAACATCCAATGAGCAGACAGACTTGTTTAAGAAGTTTACAGTAACTTGAATAACCATTCTTTAAAGCAATAATGATCAGAAAAGCATCCCTAAGGTAAGTGCACTTCAGTGGCCAGTACAGCACCTCTGGGAAGTGTTAGAATTGGAGCATAAATGTGCAGCAGACAATTCTGCAGCAACTGTATAATGGAGTCATGTCAACATCTCTAAGGAATGTTTCAAATACACTAAGGACATCTCTAAGGAATTTTTCCAATCCATGTCACAAAGAATTCAGGCTGGCTGTTCAGAGGGCAAAATGTCTGATAACCAGTATTACAAAACCACCCCATCTTGCACCAACAACCATGCCAGAGCCACTTCTTTACCCATTCCATTGTAAACTGTCACGTCTGCATGATTTTATGCATTGTGGTGCTGCCACACTGATGGCTGATTGGATTATTGCATGACAAAATGGGTGTACTGGTGCTCCTAATAAAGTATCCAGTGAGCATATATACACTGATTGTAGTCTATCTAGAAAACTTGTCAGCCACACCTGATCCCAACAGTCTGTGCAAACCGATCACTACAGGACTCACATATTATTTGGGTAGTTGATCGTGCTGTGCACAGCACTGACAATGACACGATAGTGACACCTGACATAGGGACATGAACCACAGTGTGTGCAGCAAGAAATGGGATACAATCAGGAACTGTATGCCTACAATGTGCACCTATATGGTATATGTAACATATAGTAGCTGATAAAATGGCAAGTGAGTTAAGGGGTATCTAATGAACTGTCAACTTTACGCTTTAGATAAATGGTTCTCAAAGCAGTCCTCAGGCCCACCTGAGAACCACTGCTTTAGATGGGATTCTTACCTTTGATGTGTTTTGAGAGCAGAGCTTTGGGAGAACCTGGCTCCACATTCATCGCAGCTGTAGGGTTTGTCACCTGTGTGGGTTCTCTCGTGCAGAGTGAGAGCTGTTTTGGAACTTAGAGATTTACCACAGACGGGGCAGTAGTGGCGCTCAGTTCCACCCTCGTGAACTTGCCGCCTGTGTCGTGTCACATCCTTCTTGCGTTTGAAGGCCTTGCCACACACATCACACGGAAAGAGCCTCTCATCACTGTGCACATGCCGCTCATGGATCTTTAAGTTGCAGCGGTTGGCAAACGTCTGCTGGCAGATGATGCAGCGGTAGGTAGTGTCCGTCTGGATCCCATGACTAACTCTGACATGCTTCAGGTAGCTCTTCTCATAGCGAAATGAACGAATGCATTTGTGACAGTCATACTTTGCACTGCCTGTGTTGCATTCCTTTTCAGCCTCATCGGTTTCTTCCATGGGTTCAGCTGGTACGAAGTCAGGGCCCTCAGGAGCTTCATCTGGCACATCCCGGTTGAAAGTGCAGGCTGATTCAGAACCACTTTCAGCAAGATCCTCCTTTTCAGGCAAAATCTGATCACTAGGACCCGTGGATTCTGTTTCACAAATCTGCAGTGGTGCCTCTTGCGTTATCTCTGCTTCATCAGGACTTAATGAGGGGTCAGAAACCTCAGACTGAGGTCTTGCTTTGTGGACAGTCTTTTTCTTGTTGAAATTCACAGACACTCTGCGACCTGCTAACCTGCTGCTACTCCTCCTGCCCTGTACCTCTATCTTTCTGTCCCTCTGAGTATCCAAGGTTTTGAGTTTCAACCTTTTTCTCAGACCTAATGCTTTCTTTACGTGCTTTTCAGACCTCCCTCTTTTCAAATTCACTCGTGTTTCAACTTTACCATCATGCATGCTTTCTATATCAGGATTCAGAAGCTTTGCGTCACAAATATCTACTAAATTTTGGCATTCCAGCAGCTTTGCCATCTGCAGTATGTTGAGAAGATAGCTCTTTTCCACTTCCATTTTTCCAGAATATGCATATTCTAAGAATTTGTTAAAGGCTTTGGGTGAAATTTCAGTCAGAGACAATTTTTTTACTTGTTTATCGGCCAAAATGTGAGTCTTAAAATAGCCACTAGTTGCAGCAAGTACTACTTGGTGGGCCTCAAAATCCTCCAGCTCCCCTTGAAAGTGGACTTGCACTGTGATGTCACACAGGTTCCCAGTGGCTCTAAATTTCCACATTGCCTCAAGCAAATTTTCATGATAATGGCTGGATATGAGCTGAACTTCTTGATCTCTCATCTTTATTTGTTTTTGAAAACTGCAAAAAGACAAGCAAAGAAAGAGAACAGCTCTAAATGTTCTTTTCATCCACGTTCCTGCTCAATCATCCTTATTTATTTCACTCTAACAAATATTATTTACAACATCATAATGAATTGTACCTTACATGAAATGAGAAACGTGAAACATTCTCCAACATGAAAGTATTATTTTCCCAAGGAAATAATTCTGTTAGGTCTTATTGCACTAGGGTAGTTTGTTAGTGACAGCTAACTAACTACGTCAGTAGTAATACAATAAGTATTAGCGTTTTTGTTAAACCTTGAATGAATCGAATGAACAATAGATGATGTGATTAATTCACTTTCATATCAATACATCTTTATTTTACTCTAACTGATATAATGCACAACCAATAGGACCTCAATGAAATTAGAAAAGAACACTGAACCTCTGAACACTAGCTAAAGCATTCTTTTAATCAGAACAATTTGGCATGTTAGGCTATAGGATAGTTTTGATACCATAGTTTAAGACAGTTAGAATAACTAGGACAGTTTGTCAGTTACGTTAGTAATAGGAAAGACATGAAGTGTTAGACCTCGAATGAATCAAATGAACAACAGATGCTCAAAGTGTTGCTAACTACTTTTGTAGCTAACGTTAACCAGCCGGTCAGATCACTCAAGTGTTTACGTAACCACTGTGTTGTGTTATTAAGTAGCTGGTCAGTTACAATGATATCTGAACAACAAACATTACTGACAGGTAATCATGACTGTGTCGCCTGCAAACGACGTTTTCTAACCTAAAACCTAGCTAGTTAGTTAGCTAGCTAGGTCAGCTAAAGGCCATGCTAGCGCAGCAGCTCAGAGAACACACGGTGAAGTTTTGTGAAAATGATTTATTATCCTGCTGAAGTGCTCGGTGATGGGTCGGGTGAGAAACGAATCGGTTACTGGCAAGAATTTCGATTCTTTTATGTTATTAAGGGCTTCACGATTAGCCGCAAACAACTCAGACACTACCGAAACACAACCTGAAGCTAGCCAAACAGTGAACGTTAGCATGCAGAGCTTCGCTGTAGTCAGTGTGAGGGAGACCGAGAAGAGCACCAGGCATCAAATAAATAAACTCAAGTCGCAAGTTTGCTTGGCTTGTGTAGCGCAGTGTGCGGCAATGCACCGAATGGATGGTTTACACGGTTGTTAGTAATGTCTTACCGTAACCTCGGTAAAATTGCAGCCCTTCACAAATTCACTGCCATGTAAAAAGTATTTCCTGTAGAAATCGCACCCAGCGCTCAGACAGCCATGTTGGAAATGAATCAAGGGATTTGAAGTGTTGGCCAGCGGGATTCCAGCCCCCAGGAAAATTAAAGCCCAAGCCTTTAATGTGAACAGGAATTAAACTGTCGTTTTTCATTGCATTACACAAAGACTATTATTTCCTCACGCGGTTGTTCCTAAGAGTCTTCTGCTGCCGTGAGTTTTGACTGGACTTTCTACAACTGACTTTGACATTTTAATTTTCCTTCTTTTACAGGGTGAAAAAAAACGAATGGTGACCATGTAAGTTGTAATGATTTCATGCCTTCACACATCTTATTCACTTTCCTAAGATAACAGTCTCATTCTTTTTTTTTTTGTTTTACACTAACAAACCTCATTTACGACCAACAGGACCTCAATAAAATGAAAAGATCAGAACACATTCCATATATATTTCCATGGCTTCCTTGCTAGGAAAAAAACAGAATGGCTGGTCACAATGGAAACCAGCACATTGTTTTGGATGCTGATATACTGGTCAACCAGCATGACCATGATGGGTGACCAGCCAAAGCAGCATAGACCACCGTAGACATTTTTTTTTCAGCCAGGTTAAGGCGCAGGCATAGTTTGACTAACCTGTTAGTAATATTAGTAGGTGTGAATCTTGTAGTGAATCAACTGAACAACAGCTGCCTAATGCACACTTGGAATTTTTTTGACCCTTTTTCCTGACAGCAGTCAGAAATGAGGATGAATTATTTAAGGGCCCATATCATGGAGCACATAATCTCTTTTTAGAAATACAAAAACAGTTTGATGTAATATAAAACACTGTGACGTTTCAAACATATTGTACACTCCTCAGTCCATACAGCTGGTATATGAAAACTACAGCCCACAGCCACTTATTCACGCTGAAGTAATATGGAGCGTTTCAGCCTGGACTGCCTTTTCAATGAAGAACAATGCAGGGCAATGGAAGCTGAGGGCATTTACATATATCAGTCTTAAAGGCACAATAACAAAGACAATCTGTTTAATTCTAAGAGAGTTATACAGAGAGATAAAGAGAACAAGGTAATATATACATGAATGATGAATTTTTGGTCCATAAAGGCAAGCAAACATAGGTGGACCACAGCGTACAAGAATAGAATACAAGAAAAATGTAGGATGCGGGTCTGTTAAAGGCAGAAGTTATTCAGAGACAGGGTCATAATGTGTTGGCCACAGAATTGATCTTTCTCTGATATGTTTACATGACTCTGAGCTTTAATGCTCTTAAAGCTTGAACATCCTTACCATAAGCCTGACTTCAGAAACATGCAGGGAGGGGCAGTGCGCAGTTCGATTCTGAATATCTCTGATTACGTAATAGGCGTGGTCAGTATAGCTATTAGCGGAAATAAAGAAGATGATGCCGTGATTGAAGTGGAAGTTCATTATCAGTACATACTGAGAGCAATTCGATGCAGTAAATCTCAAAAGAGTAAATCTCAGAAGAGAACAGGACATGACCCATATAATCTTACGCAGCTGTACAACGTACAAAAAGCACTTCATGTGCAGTCCTTGTCATTGCAGTTGCAAAGGTTCACTGTAATCTAAATGCTGTACCAGAATGAAATGCACAATAACAGATCGAAAAGTACACAAGTCTAGTCATTATTTGTTGAGGCAACTCTTATTGGGTTAAAGTGCTACATGCCCAAAGGGGGGGCCGCTGAGTAGACATGACATATAAACGTTGAATATTTATCTGTCTCTTAATAAAGGGAAATGGTTAGAGAAGCTTTTTGGCAAACATGTCAGTTAGAAGTTTGTAAGCATTGTACTGAAGTATACTGAAAGGTATAGAGCAAAAGATGAAAGATTGTGTCCTTTCATTTTAGAAGTGGCAATTTTCCCTAAATGTTTAATACACTGTAGTGTTTCCAGATCAGGTAGAGATGGAAACTATCAACACACTTCACTATCTCTGTGGACACCCGTAATGGCCTGCCCCTAAAGGTTGTGATGGGATTTTACTACTGGGGTTATTTTTCCGTTCCAAATTATTGTATCTAACAACCAGTGATTCCCCCTTCACCATGAAAGCCTGTTGTTGTCAGGTGAATAATATAACTGCTTCTCATTTGTATTAGTTTAATCTTATATATCTTAACAATTACTTATTCTCTCAAAATATTTACATACTGTATAAAATTACAGACTTGCTATGTTGAAATAGTGATTTATTATCTCATAAAAATAACATTATTCTGAAATAATTACTTTAAAAAGTCAACATTTTAAGGCAATACATCATTATTTCAAGATATTGTCATTTATCTGACAAAACAACATATTCTTTGACATATTAAGTCAATCATTTTAGAAGTCAGTATTAATATTGTGACATATAGCTGTTAGAAACAGAAGAAAAAAATATAGGTGACATTTCCTCTTGTACTTTGCAGGAATGGGCTTCAAAACATTGAGGTTTAATTTGTTTGTGCACTGCATTAGGTCAGTGCAGTGAGATGCATTAAAAAAAAAAAACAGCAAGACTGAGCAGCACCATATCTCCCAATATTGGAAAGTGTTGTCATGAGATAAATGAAACCTAAATAAACAGACTGATTGTCAGAAAAGTAGTACTAATCCATTATCACTGGATATTTTTTACACTGTTATTACAGTTATGATTAAGATTGGACACATTGTGCCTGAAACTGAAATTAGTGTTTAGTATGCACAGTTTGTATAGTCCTTTGTCTTACCCCTTCAGTATTGTTTAGCTTGCCTGGCCTTGTAGGCCTACTAAATAATTGCAGTAAGATTTGCACATTTGGCTTCATGATATATGATTTTGCCAATACTGATAATCTTAGGTCTTTAGTGAAGGGTAAGAGTGAGTTGAGTCTATGCCCACTTGAGGTCACTGTTGCACACAAATGAATCGCCCATTCTGGAACAGAGAACAGCTGAGGACAGAGTACAGCCCTATCCCAAACATGCCTTGAGAATACAAATAATAGTAACTAAGCATCATCCTCCTTAGACAGGTTGAACTACAGGGTTCCTGGATTACTACCTATTTAGTTCAATAACCTGTTAAACAACAAACATTTTTCAAAACTTACCTACATGTAAAGATTAAGTGGTCCAGTGTGTGTTGAGCAAAACAGCCATCCGGGAATTCCTGCAAATGTTTTTCTTTTTTTCAAGTAGTGTTTTGAAAAGATGTTGTACTTTCCAGCTCACTGTCTTTGTTATTTATGATCTGTGGAAGGAGAAGAAAACTGGACTTTTCTTAAATCATTTATTCAGGGCATGTTTGATCTCGCAAATTAGATGCAAGTTCATAGCTTCCCAATGCAGTCCCGGTGGTGTTCTGCTGCTTGTGTGCTACTCCAGGATTCACTAGGGGGGCTTGCTGGGGCTGCCAAGCCATTTTTATTGACATAGGAAATCCATACGCCTTACATTTCGCTTAATGAGTTCTGCAAGTGCACGGCTCCTTCCTGTGACTCATTCTGCACTTGTGTGGACCGGAGGCTGTGGTTTTCCATTTACCACTGGACCCCAGCCACGGTGTCTGCAAGTCTGCACTGCTGTAACCCTGCACGCTTTCAAGTCGGCCAGCCAACGAAACTGTCCTCCAGCTCAAAACAATGGATCCCCGTCTGCTCCGCTTCATTGTGTTACTGTTTGGCTAGAGGCGTCGTTTCGTTTCATACACAAGAAGTGACAAGAACTATGCTAAGGTCACAGCATCTTTCTAAGTGCGACTCAATTCAAAGCTATTAATCCCAGGTCATCCATGAAAACATGCAAGCCATCAGGGAGAGTTCCTTTGCCGGAAGGCTGTTGTGGTGGCTGGCTGACTGAGTGTGGAGTTATAGCACTGTGGAGACTTTTCCCCAGAGGACAATTACAAACCTGCATGTTGAAAGTGATATAGATGAGGTGATAGCTAAAAGGCCAGTGTTGTGTGACTCTAAGGTACAAGCGTTCAAAGAAATCGTGGTAATATAATAGTCAAGCATGTGAGATTTATTACAGTGTACTAACAGAATTGAGAGCACTCACACTGAGCCTCAAAACAGTAAATCATGAATCCATTGTGTTTACTCAGTCAGTGGAGGTCAGAAGTATAAATATGCCAGGTGATGCAATGGTGAAATGCAAACGAAGCAACAAACTTTCATTGAAGGAAAAAACAGAACAACCCGGAGCTCTGAAAATACACACAGTATTTGCATGGGGTTTTGACAGAAATTGCCACCGACGCAGCTAAACAAGCACTTTTGCGATTTGCGATGGTTATGAGCGTTAGTCATAGCGGATGGTTAAATTTCAGTGCATTTGAGGACTTTGTCCTCAAATAACCATGCATGTCTTTGAATTCAGTTCGAGCTGTTGGATTGTGGTGACTTCCAGTGCAAAACAACAGGGTTCTCTGCCTGGTCTCGAATTCAACCACACTGTTAATAGTATTCCAATCAAACCATTGTCCAAGCCAATTTTCTGCTCTGGTGGGTTTTTTTTATAATTTTTTTTTTTGCTTTTCTTTCAAAATGTGATTCCATTTAAAAATGCTTCACAAAACCCAATGCTGGCAAGCCACAATGAGTCACGGTTGTTCTCTGAATGGTATGCAAGCATACTGCTGAAAAATATTGGAAAAAGTTATAGTTAAGCGTAATGGTTTAAAGTGTTTAGCTATGAATATGTATGTCTGTTTGAATCATACTCATATGCTGGGGTGTTTCTTTGCTTTTGCGTTGGCCCCTGCTCCTGAAAGGTACAGTATGTAAGAAGATCCTCGCTTGTGTTTGTGTTGTGTAGCCAGTGTTGACTGAAGCCCCTTTGCAGGCCACCATTGCTCATCACTGCTAGTGTACACAATGCATCCGTCAGTGCCACAGCCCATCACTGAGAGCAAACACAGCACGTCTCGGTGGCACAGGCTGGAAGGTCTACCAGCTAAACCCAGATTCACATTTATCGTTTGCTCTGTCTTCATCTGCTTGCTGTGGATATTTCAGTAGATTTGCCATGATTTCTGCCATGATATATGTGTGTGTGTGTGTGTGTGTGTGTGTGTGTGTGTGTGTGTGTGTGTGTGTATACTGTTTTTTTGCATCATTTGGAAAGCGCTAGACATTTTGTTTAGTGTTGAGCTAATTTAAAAGTAGATGTGCATCAATATCATTATTCATGTTGGTATATGCAGATAACTGCTTACAAATACTGTTGGGATCATGTTTAGAAATGGCCAATATTTTAAAACAATATTTGATAAGGCATTAATTGTATTCTGGAAGGCATTAATTGTATTCTGGAAAATGGATGGATGGATGGATGTATTCTGGAAGAGCCCGCTGCTCTAAATTATGTGCATTTTATAAACTCTGCATTGGACCATTCTACCAAAACTGTTAAGTATTTAGACCTTAGATAAATAGCTAATGTCTAAATACTTAACAAGCATTACGTTATGATCTGTTTAAAACCAAGGCATCAATTGAGATAGTAGTAAGCTAAATATATACATGGTCGTTGTTTATAGGGTTCTTGCTATTGGGAAGTGGTATACCAAACCTTAACCCCTAAATTTTAACTTGTGATAAAAAAAAAATGTAATTTTTTTATGTTGTTAGATTTATCATGAGTTTCACGTTTAAATCCAAAAGAAATGCTGTCCCATGTTTTCATGTCACTACTGAAACACGAAAAGTTTTAGTCCATAGGCGGAGCCTTAATTTAGCCACACCTTTGCATTTTAGAGCAGGAAGTGAGACTACATCTCTGGCCCTCATGTCCACATGGTGAGCAATTAGATCCCATTGTTTTGAACTAAATGTGTCCCAAAATCTGAAAATCATGGTGTGACATTAATAATTTTCACTATTGAAACACATATTTTCTGCAAATAAATAAACTCTTTTGTGTTTTAATGAGAAATATCATGATGTTGTGTTTGCTAGTCATGTGCTGATTTATGCTTAAAATGAGCTAAAATGGTCCCTACCAAGTTTCAGTTGTATAAGATTCTTCTGGTAGTGACACAATTGAATGTTCAGTCATTATAAAACATCTTGTGCATTTTGATTTCATCTGTATTGTCCCTGTCAATTCAGTACATACATAACTATTCAAATAGTGTTATGGAAAAAGTAAACTTTTGTAGCCTTGTGTATTTACTGCTGGAGATGTGGATAACTTATGCATCGCATCATTTCTCTGTTCACAGTAGCTATTGTTTTTGCAGATGTAGGCAGAAAACTGAATTTCTCCACTTTTGTATATTGAAAGTGAATGATTTTAAACTTGATCCCCTTCACGGACACATAGGCAAGTCAATAAATGAAACAGTACAACAGTCTCTTTCACTTCCAGCTAAATATAGTCAGTGGCTCGCTGAAATGAGCCACCATACCTCAGCCAGAAGTGTATTGTTGGAATCTTATTCCATTGATGAAAGGATACCTGGCATTGAGGGATAACAGAACAAAATCTTGCTTTTTTCAGCCAGGCTTCTGACTCACTCAGCCTATTCCCTGTGCAGCGACATGTCTCCTTGAGCCGTCCTTGTGATATATCTAATGTAACAGTATACAGCCCATAATGCTCTCAGAAACTCTCGTACATGCTCAAGGACTAAAGCTGACACTGAAATTAGTCTATAGGTGTATAAATATCATTTGCAGCGTCTGTGGCTATTTTGAGCAACATGAAGTAAGCGTTACATGAACCTGAGCGACTGTTGACCTCTGGTTTATGCACTGTTGGAACACTGTACTTCCTGTAATCTGTATACAGTTTATGGCATGCTTGTATTATGATAACTTATTGACTGTTTTTAGTAATTACCCAAATGTTATGTGAGCTTTAAGCTCTCTTCAGAGGATGAGAGGTGGTTGCTGTGTGAATGAGTGGAGGTATGGATAGGCTACAGAAGTGAATAGATTGCTTTGACATGAGTCATGCTCTCTTTGTGAATGAAGTATAAGTATAGCATCAACAAACCTGCTTTCAGCAGCCTGAAATAGATATTTGCTTGTGCATTAGCGAGAGTCTTGTGTTGCCTTTTTAATGTATGTAAAATACTCAGCATACATTTACCCATGAATCAGCCTGAAAATCCTCTCTTGGTTGGATATTGATCAGTATGATACTGATGCAGAGGTGTAATTTCCACTGGGGATTTTCTAAATCCACTTATGGTCGCCCCTCTCACCCACCTCCACCCCAGCCGTTCAAAGTCAGGTCGAGATTGGAGAGAAAATAACTAAATAGGGCAGGTCTACTTAGCTGACGTAATCTGGCTGACAAAAATAGAGTTATAACAAGGTTTGTTTGTGTATGTTGAGGGCCTGTAGCAGTTGTCTACAACACTGCTAATTTCTGCTAATGGCTACATGAGATTCTTGTTGGAAGTTAGCACTAAGCCAACAGTGACTAGCTAACAGTAACTAGCTCTTCTAGATAAGACATGGACTTTGAGGCCTGCAAAAGACATTCCATGTTTTATCTGAAGCTTGTAACAGACATATTAACATACATTTACCTGGTAGATGTTTTACATTGTTTCTTTCAGTAAAGAGCCCTGGCATAGACCTGGTGCTTCTACATGTAGGGCTTCCAGAAGGCCTAGAGTGAATTTTATGGTCACAGAATTGGTACCAGATTGGTGAGACTAGTTGACTCTACTGTTACTTCTTAATTAAGTCAGTGGTTAAAGAGCACTATATGATTTTGGAGAAGGATTCTTGATATTTGAACTCAACAGCAAAACAAATATATTATTCCCTTCACTGCTCCTACAGATGTTATGCCCCCCAAATTCATAGATGCACATTATCAAAACCAAAACACACTTTTTTAGATCTTTGTGACCATAAAACCCTTCACAATCGTTGTACAGACAAATATCATGATATAATGTTATATCATGATATAACAATGACATGAACAATGACACAACAAGTGAGGTAACTAATGTTAGCTAGGATGTGGGATAGCCAATTGTCTTAAAAAAAATCACAAAGCTTAGAAGGCCATGCAGGTGTCCCATAGACCTTCAGGCCTTTAGAAAAATTCAGCCTTTTTCATCAATATCTTCCAAAGTTTTTTCTTAAATATGTTCTTGAGAAAGGTCCTAAGAAAAAGTCTACATCAGATTCATGACGTCTTCTTAAAGCGCAGAACTGTCCACACCTTTGTGCTCTTGAGTGTACGTAGATTCAGTTTCTATTTAAGAACAAATCCCAAATAAGAAAACATTGGTGAATGTCAGAATCTTTGTGAAAACTGTACAAGTGTGTTTTAAGAAATAAGTTCTTCTTAAGAATGGTTGTTGAATGAGGCCCATTGTTTTGTTGCTCTGTACAAAAAAATGAATGTCTGGTGTGGTGTTAAGATGAGCACTGATGCATCTGAAAAAAGCCTATAGCAAATAGTTGTTGGCTCTTGTCTGTCTGATGAGTTAAAAATGAACGTGTAAGGTCAGCAGAGGTCAGAGCCATTCGTTTTTCAATTAAACAGAGATGAATAGGCAGGTGAGGAATGCTTACTGAGTTCCACTCTATCACCATTTTATCACAGCTCCAGCTCGGACTCTACTCGAAATCATTAGAATAGGGCATCGTCAGCACTTTTCCGAAGTGTGCAAAAGCCATTAGGAAGTCCCAGCAGTGTCTTCTCTTCCTCTCCTTTCTGCTACCTCTCTCCTGTCACCGTTTGACATTCCATGGGTTGCATCATTGTTGTTCACTAGTTTTCTTGTTCTTGGTCTTTTTGGTGACATGAACCCTCCATTGTCATTGTATCTGGAACTTCCTACTTTCTGTCTCTCTTTCTCCTTCTCTCTCTCTCTCTCTCTCTCTCTCTCTCTCTCTCTCTCTCTCTCTCTCTCTCTCTCTCTCTCTCTCACTCACACACACACACACACACACACACACACACACACACACACACACACACACACACGATATACACATATACAAACACGCACACTGTCTCTTTGCAGGCTGCCGCAGGAATTTCATGCCTGGTTAACAGAGGGAGGTGCTGGAGGCTGTCCAGCTGCTTTCCCACAGCAGCTCCCAGATACACACACACTCTTCTCTTTCCTCTGCCTGTCCCCTCCTCTTTCTGCCCCCAAGGTCAAAAATATCCTGTGGTTTGGGTCTGATCTCTTCGGCTGTGCCTTCCACATAAAAACACATGCAGGGCTCAGCAGGCCTCAGAGTTTACTCCTTACGCACACACTAGAGCTGTTCAATTCTAGAAAATTTACAGTCAACTCTGATTCCAGTTTCAAGTAACGGGAATCGATGGAGTTGATTTCAATAGTCGATTGCACACAATAATTACAGTTCCTACGGCCAAGATATGAAAAAACTTTTGGGAAACAGGAAGAGTAAAATATTAAACACATCATTCTCCACTGGAAAAATTTTATTGCTCAAATGTTGCCAAAATGTCTTTTGTGGCTTTGGAGACTTAATGGTGATTATCCTAAAATTCCTTAAGAGACATGGTGTTAGACTAAAAGGAGACATGAGATATTTCTGGCCAGGGTCAAAGTATAATAGTAATCACAGCATTACTTAAACAGTTCTTGTCTTTAGCAGATAAATATGAGTGTTATTAACTTGACATATCTCGCCACAATGTGTGACTTAAGAGGACACACGTGAGATTACTGGGGTTCTTTGATGGGGAGAAATATCTGAGCAGCATATGACTTTGGATAACACTTTTTATCAACCCTGTATTCATAAAAAGTAAATAAACTCTTTTTATAACTTGGTAACAACGCTCTGCATGCTTATAGCTCTAATAACGCATCATAAGCCATAATCATGTACCATAATTAATGCTTTGATAACCTATAAACATGTAAGAGAAGTGTCACTATCCAGTAAAAAGTGCCTGCTATTTAAGGTTATTCATATTTGAATGTTAAATATGACATGTACTGTGTACCCTATAATCTACTGTATATCTGTTATTATTCCAGGATCAGCTGGGATAACATCCTGCCTTGCAAAGTACACCATATCTATTCTGGTAATTTTGGACATAGTGGGACAAAGAAATATTCAAAACAATTGAGCCCTTTCAGCAAAAAACAGTATATGTATCATTTTTGTTAATAGAATTTGAATGATTGAATTTCGAACCATTTGTCACTGTGTTTGCACACTGTGAAATTAGACCTCTGCATTTAACCCATCCATGCAGTGACACACCAACATATATGCACACTAGTGAACACACACACTAGGGGGCAGTGAGCACACTTACCCGGAGCAGTGGGCAGCCCTATCCACGGCACCCGGGGAGCAATTGGGGGTTAGACGCCTTGCTCAAGGGCACTTCAGTCATGGACTGTCAGCTGAGGGGATTAAACCTTGGTTCCTTAACTTGCAGCCCACGACTACCCCTAATAGCATATAAGCATGGTATGGCATTGTTTGATGCCCTGTGTTTAAAGTAAAATTGCCACTAAAACATAAATAAAGCATAGTTTGTCCTATTAATATAAAAGCTTGTATAAAATAAAATAGAAAACAAAATAATTAATAATCCAAAAAAATGTGGAGGAGCTCAATCATTCTTACTGTACATAAGAATTGTGTTTACTGGAATTGTTTTTTTAATTTTCAGAAATTAAGGTTTTAAATTGCAATAACTTGTGGGTTTTTTTATTGTTAATCTGTAATTAGTTTTCACTTCACATTGCAAAAATAAAGTTGATAGTACCTTATGATTTATTAATTATTTAATAACATAAAATATCACAGTACACAGTGATGACATGTTTTTCAAACTGTTAATATGCATTATAAGTGCTTTATAATTATGCACAGGTAATTGTCCAGTAAAAAGGCATTATAACAAATAGTGCATCTTGTATTGCTAAATGCTAATGATGCATTATTAGAGTTTATAATCATTTTTCAGTTTTTGACATCTTTTTGAAAATGCCTGTGGTGTTGTCTAGGAAAAACTACCAAGCTATTAGGAAGATCTCTTTTTGAGTCTTCTTTCCTGTGCCATACTGTTTTGACTGATAGTATGTGTCATGATTCTCCTCCCACTCTTCCATGTGCTTTTTGTTTTGGTCTTGCATGTGCATCTGTTTACATGTCCATGTGTTTCTTTGTTTGGTTTCCTCACAGTCTGGCCCCCTTGTTTTCTTGACTCCGCCCCTGATTTGTTTTACCTGTTTTCCACCTGTGTCTTGTGAACAGTCGTTAACCCTGTTGTATCTAAGCCCTGTGTTTTCCCCTGTGTTTTTCAAAGTGTTTATTGTCATATGTACAGAGGAAACAGGTTTCCTTATATACAATGAAAAGCTTACTTTTTTTGCTGGTCTTGGATGTATGTATTGGATATGTTGTTTGATATGTACTGTTTGAATTGTTTTGTTTGGTGTTTCTTCTGGCCTCCGTTGTTTGTTTGATCCTATTTTATTTTGGTGCTATGTCTGTGCCTCCTGTTTTACGTATTGGCTCTATGACCCTGGACTGTCTTGACCATGATTTTGGATTTGCCCATAATAAATCTCGCTTGTCTCCGCACATGCATCCGCCTCAACATCGGTCCCCATCGTTACAGTATGGTACTAATTTGAACTTATCTAGGAAATTTGGAAAGTTAGTGCTACTTAATTTAATTTAGCTGTGTAACAGAGGCTAGATAAATTCTAGCTGACTCTCCTCTGTTGTTTCCTTTGGGTGGGTAGATTTTTCAGTGTTAGTAAAAGTTAATTGTAAGACAGTGTTTTGTTACAAATTTTACTTTGTTTTCCACTTTATCCAAAGTAAAATACAGCTGGATCTACGTGTTGTGGAAGAACACATTTTTCCGATAGGCTGTGAAAGAGGCTGTCAAAGAGGATCACACTCAGTGTGTATGGGTGCAGGAAAATTTGAAAGTCACTGTGAGGGATCAAGTCTAAAGCTTTCTCAAATGCTTGCAATCGGAGAATTGATTCTTTCTGGGATCGACTCCCAGCCCAACACAGAAAGCATTTTCAGAGATGAAGTCTATGGAGCTCAGTGAAACAAGTGTCTAACAGGAAGCATGTGTGTGTGAGCTGGGTTTTTACACAGGCCTAAAAAAGGTGCTATGGATAGGTTGGGCCTGCCCCTGGCCTGTTGCATAATGTTCTTTCTCAAATTCCAAGTGCTTGTGTAACTGGCTCGAGTTGAATTAACAGGGGCCTCTCTGCTCATCTGTTCATCCTCTCTGTGTTTCTGAAAAGAGCTCATGAAATTAAAGCAAAACATCCTGGGCTGATGGAAATACCTCTACAGCTATGTGCTGTTTGTTGCCACAATAGCTCATGTGAAGGAGCAAGCTCCAAGCATAAAGCCAAGCACGCTGGTGTGAGGGTTCCTCCTTACTTCTGTTTGTGTGAGCACAGGAGCCATTATTTGTGGTTCAAAATCAATGACCTTCCACATGAAATCCAGGAATGTTTGTCATACAACTCCTGCTCTACAGGAACAGCTGATAAGGGTCTATCTGTCTCTATCACCCCCAGCCCCCCTTCTTGTCAAGTAACAGCCGGCAGATGTCTAAGGGTAAAGATTTAGATATCAGAGATTATCCAGATTTTTGCGGGATCTTCAAGACATTCCATTAACTTTTGACATCGTATTAAACTACAAAGTCAAGATGTTCCTGCTTCTCGAAAAAAAGCAGGCGTAAAGCATCGATCTCCGTTTGAAATGACCTTTGTACTTATGTCACTTACAATTTGAAGATGCCATAAATTGAATGTCTCATCATTCTCTCTTTGTTGTTCATTATTGTCAATCTCTTTTCTTTTTTCATGGTTAAACTATTACAGTAAAGGTCATTCACTGTGTGTTGATTTTAAATGCAGTCCTGCAGTGAAATGTGCTGTAAAAGTGTCTCTAGTATGTGTTTCTGTGAACTTAAAAGGGACGCTGTTTTGATGTTTCCTGTGCTGTTCTTCGTGCTCCTGGCAGCGGCAGAACTAAATGCCACAGTAATACCTGTAATGAGGCTTCTCTCCAGGCCATGCTGTGTGCACCGGCAGAACAAATAGCCCAAATGGCCAGAGATAGCAAACTCCCTCCTAGCTGGGATCACTAATGCCCAGCCACAGGGGCATTTCAAATCTTCAAAGCCGAAAGGTATGTAGTCAGAATCTCAGGCAAACACGTGAACTGAAGGATGGGTTAGAGAACACCCGAAAGGTCTTACACCCCTGTCGATCTTTAAATCTCACTTCTAATACCCACCCATCCAGCACTCTCAGAAATGAAGGTGCAAAATTGGTTAGAAGATGATGCACTTTTGTACTTTATACATACATATATATATATATATATATATATATATATATATATAAATATATATACACACACACACACACACACACACACATAATTTCACACTTTTCTATAAAGTTACCAGTTCAGAGATACTTGTTTTTCTTTGGACACAGACAATATATGAAAAACCTTTTTAAAGTTCCAAGTAACTCCACACAAAATAAAGGTTCTATACCAACTAAATTTATTTCCTGCAGTCATACTTCATAAGCCAAAGAATCATTTAAAAACTATTAAGAATCCTTTAGAAACTTTTCCATTTTCAAGAAAGTAAAGTAAAATAGTGTGCACCCAATTACCAAGGCAAAGTCAGTATGCGAGACAAGTTTCTTGCCTATAATGGATATTGCTTGTCTGTAATGGAGAAGACCTTTTGTGTCCCTATGGAAATAGAACAAATGTGCGCTCTTAGTCTTATCCTAAGTGAGGTGGGCAGGCATGTCACAGCATCGGCTCTGTCTGGCTGCGGCGTCTTAATCACCAGCTCCGGGGCTGGATATAGAATGGCTGCTAGCAGGTCTCTCTCACTCTCTCTCACTCTCTCACTCTCTCTCTCAGTGCAGAGGGAACACTGTGTATTCCTCGTTAAGGAGGCGCCTCGTGCTCCCCCTCAGCTCGGTCGGCTTGAGTTGCCATGGCGACACGCCTGTGTTGTCATGGTTGTTTTCAGTTGCAGTCTATCTCCTCATCAGTATGAAAGCACAGGTCACTCTGTCACACAACAGAGCCGAGTGACTCACTGCAAACAGGACACATTTTGGCTGCCAGACAACATTAGAGACAACTGCGTACAGGCGTGTAACTACATCTACATGTGCCAGCTCTGTGCTGTGAGCAGGTATCCTTGGTTATTAGGCATGGAGCAGTATTATACCATGATGTCGGTGACTTCAGTGATCACAGTACTCTTAGATGTACTGTAAATGTTTAAAACCCTAATACACATTGGAATCATTTCACTACATATATGTTTTATTGAGCTTCTCATACTCTCATGACACCAGGAAATCTACTACAAAAACATAAACAATTAACTTCCTCCATAGTTTTCACAAACAATCAAGAGAACCCTCTGCACTTTCTATATTTTGGTTATCTATATAGTTTTGGCATGTTCATCTCAGTTTTTACCCTTAATTCCACTGTTACTTTTTAAAAAGACAGTAATTGCAGTCAGTTGTGGGATTTATTAATATATGATTATCACGGTGTGACTGAGGTTTATAGCCCAACATACTAATATACTGGTAATCATCCCTACTGGTCATACTGTCAAAGATACTACAGGAGATTTGAGATGTAACAATGCATTGGGACACTGTACCCAAATGTGCCAATGCATTGTGAATAATGAGCATTCTATTAATTATAGCTTTGAATGCAATTGCATTAATTGAAGCAGTGCAACAGCATAGATACAGTCATCATTTATTCTTTATTCCAATTTGTTGTTCAAAATATTGTGAGAATGTTGAATCATGAGCACAATATAAGGAATTGAGTCGAATTGTGGACTGATTGTATCATTACACCCCTAAAAGAAATTATCTAGGCTTTCTATTCTAATTGATCACATTTGATGTGGATTTCTCAAGCATACAGATTGCTATCATTGTTCATTGAGGGCAGATTAGGGATGAGCAATACAATGATATTTATACTTAATAAATGATATAACATTACATCACAACTTGCTTTCCTGAGTGTATATTTATATTTGTATATATTTAAAAACACTGACAAACTGCATGTTGATTGCAAAGACAGCATAATGTAGGGCAGTGCACTTTGTGAAGCATGTAATAAAAATAAAAATATTCATAGTTTTTATGGTAGTTTTACTGCTAGATCTTTTTTATTTGTTACAGTTATTTCAATTATTTCTTCTCAAATCTCACATACAATAAATATTGTGATATATAACATTTATTGTGGAAATGTCTTAAAGTATTGCAATGTTTTATTTTTGCAATATCGCCGACCCCTCGGGCAAGATATTGAAAGCTCTCTTTTTCTGATCATTTTATAAAAAGAACACTGAAATGATTCTTTGAATTTAGATACAATCTTAATATCAGGTTGCTTCTGCAGAACGACATACAGTATATGGGTATTATAATTACACTCTAGTCACAGTCAATGCAGAGGTGAAGTCATTATCAAACACAATGACCAATGTCCACAAGACCCTCTCTCATTCACACCGTGTATTGTACTCTTGGCAGAGAGGTCTCAGCCCCTGATGAGACTGGCCTAGTATCCTATACTTGGAAAGCATTAGTATGGATGATCTCAATGTCAGAGATGTCAAGTAATTGTAGCAGAACGTCAGCTCTTTGTAAATCCGGACTGGGAGTCATTCGTCTGTTTCTGGCAGCTTCGAAGCCTCTCAGGCTGTCATTGACTGTGTGGATGATGTATGCACCACTAACGTGCGAAAAAGTGACAGCCACCTTTGCAGATGAAATTGCTTTGATTGACCGTTTGGTGAGAAGCAGTCCTGATGCCTTGACAGGCAAGTAAAATATTGAGCCTGCTTTGATTTTGAGCAGTATTATGATGTTTCTGGGGTTAAGTGCATTCTGTATTGTGATCAGGTATGTGTGGGAGAGCCTATGTGCCTGCCCTGTTCAGTGGATGACTCATAGGGCTCAGGCAGGGAAGCTGAACACCACTGCTCTCCGGCTGCAGGCATCTTCTGTGCCTCTGTATGATGGGCACGGATTTGGGAGGCAAGCAGAGAGGGGATTCCCGCCTGAGATGGAGTGTGTGTGTGTTTGTCTGTGTGTGTGTGTGTGTGTGTGTGTGTGTGAGTGAGTGAGTGTGTGTGCACCCATGCACATGTGACTGTGTGTATCTGCGGCTGCGCAAATATTCCTGAAGGGCCAACTGTTAATGGGGATGACTCATCCCAAGGAGACCCTGAGGACGGGTGCGGCGGTGATTCACCCTCTGATGTGTGCATGGATATATGCGCTTGTGCAATTCTTTGTGTTCGTGTATGTACTGTTCTGTAACTAATATGGTACAAAATGCATACGACTTGCGAGCAAAGCACGTCTCTGGTGAGATTCTATATCGCAGCATCTAAATTCTGCAGCCTGCACTTTGTATTCTGTTATGTAACTAATATATGTATAATGTTGAGTAGCGACTATTGAAAAAATGTATGTATGCCTTGCATATAAAAACAAGACAGCTTGTATTAGAGACACTGCATCAGGGTGTTTAAATGCTTTATGTTTTTTTTCTCTGGGTTAAATTTGCATCCTGCGTTTTGCGCACTTTCCTATACCATTGTAAAAATTGGGCGTGCACCGATATGGGAATTCTGGGCCGGTGCTGATAACCTATAAAATTTTTTAATGTTGATGCCAATGCAAATACATAAACATATATAAAATATATGAATCAGCTTTTCAGAAAAAATGCAATACCTATAGTCAGTTCCATAAATATTTGGATGTTAATGTTATTTTAGTTTAAACTAAATCATTAATATATGCTAAATGTGCAGACTTTCAGCTTCACTTTGAGGGTATTTACATCCAAATTGTGTGAGCGGTACCACCATTTTCATGTATACCCTAATTTTTAGAGCAGGAAAGTAATTTGACAAACTAACAAAATCATATATTAAATTTGCAGTCAATGACTGTCTGAAAGCTGTAACCCATAAACAAAACCAGACACTGAGTTTTTTCCCTGCTGAAGCTCTGCTAGGCCTTTGCTGCAGCTGTCTTCAGTTCCAGCTTGTTCCTGGGGTGTTTTACCTTCAGTAATACCCTTAGTAAGTGAAATGCATGCTCACATTTGTGTAGGGTGCATTAAATAAATAAAATGAAGACATGTCTTTATTCAGTCGACTAAATATTATGCTCCTCTAAAGTACAATAAATACTTAATCAGATATCAATTTTAAATATCAGTCAAATCCAAACAAAGGGCCAATTCCATTTTTTTAAAACATTTATCAGCCCATACTGATATGATTCCAATATCATTGTGTGTATCCAATAAAAATGCATGTGTGACTTATTAGTAAGCCACTTCTTTGTCAGAGATTGATCTCATAGTGTTTAAACTATTTCTGTCAATTGCATTTTTCTCCATGACATAGGTTTACAGTATGCATTTTGTATGCTATGTATGCTGTCTGAGTATTCTTATCACTAACTGGAAAAATGCACATATGACTTCAAGCAAGCGCTCTGTGTCACGCTGTCTAAACTATCTGTATCTGTGCTAATTTTGTCCATGGAATGACTATGTAGTCTGCATTTTCATTCCAAGCATCAGTGATAGCTGAGAGCTTCTGATTTCATACTGACTCGCCTCCGATTAGTTGTTATTTTGAGACTTAAAGATTAATGTGTGATGCGTTGGCCACCTACATACTCAATTGCCAAACTCTGTTCACCAACATATCAACTCCATTTTTTTGCTATTTATAAAAAGGAACTTTTTAAAGACATGCTATAAGGGCTGCCAAAGGAAGGCCTCACCCAAGTATTAGTCTGATCTTGACATATGTATATCCTATGCTTTACCCATGGATTGCACTTTAGCAGCAACACTTCCACCATATTCTGCTTAGTGAGGCTGTAGTCACAGCATAATGAGCCGCTGCAGTGTGGTATAAACCCTAGCAAATGCGGCCGTCCTTCCATCAGGAAGTAATCATTGCTCTGATCTTGCACAAACATGATGCCTCAGCATGGACTTCAGCCGCATTAGAGCTGATCTGTATTCCACGGGGACTGGACTTTCAGCCAGAGAATCATTCAGCCCCAACAGAGAATATGGCGTCATCAACATAGCATCTGTCCTTAGACCAATACATAGAGTGAGTACACTGAACCAGGCAGACCTAACTTAGGTAGCAAAGCTTTCAAATTTTTAATGATTTCAGTGTCTTAAGGAAAAATCTAATTAGCCTAGCAAAAATAGAGTATTTTTATGTGAAATTGGTCACTTTTTGCTGTCTAGCTGCAATTACTTTGTAAGACCCCTTCCCCAAGAAGATCAATCTGATGACTGTGAGTGCATGGAAAAAGTATTCACTAATCTCAGTGGCTATTTGTAATAGCTAGTTATCGAATCACTAAAATACTTAATTTGGTCAGGAAGCCAGCTCTGGATCGGTCTTGAGGCCCTTTCAGGTCACAGAATTATCTCCATCTCTGAAAAACCAGGCTGACTTTCTTCAATTCTGATTTTACATTTCTTAGCTTTAATAACAGATGGCACCACACAGGATAACTGGAATTACCATTCTGTTGTCTCTATGTTGATGAAGATCTTGGTGTGTTTATTAAGTCACACTGCTGTATGGATAAGCACTGAGATTGAGACCCCAACTACTTACCCAGCCCATCAAGCTAGACCTTCTTTTTGACATGTGACATCAATGCACAAAGACATAGGCAACTCCTGCAAAATCCAAACCAGCAGCTCTGACTTTTAAATTATTATTTCAAACTTTACAGGGTTACTTGCAGCAGCACACTATTTTTATTGTAGCAGTTGTACACAATTCTTTCATAAGCAAAGCTGCAGATGTGCTGTCTGTTTCATTTTGGCACGGTCTTCTGAGTGGAGAAGCCTGAACTGTTTTTACAGCAGGTGGGTTCTCTCCCCTTTCACTCCACATTACTCACTAGCAGCTCAACACAGGTCCACAACATTTCACACATGGACAGCCAACAGAAACATAGTTAATCTGATTAGAGAGTAATCCATTCACGTTGGGTCAGTGGAATGGCCACTAGGGGGCCTGCAGAAAGAGACTAAATGAAAGTATGTTGAACTGTGCAGAACATTACCAGGTACATTAACAAGGTCAAAAATGTCAGTCCAGTTTGTTCTAGTTTGGCTTAAGAGAACATGTGAAATACATAAAAAGATTTGCAGCAGAAGTTGCATTGTATTATGCATTAAAGCAAGAGGTCTTATGAAAGCTGGACAATAAAGCCAGATATTCAGCAAACTTAGTTTATAATAATATCATTGAGAGCCCATTAGGCCTGGGGCAATTTCTTCTTTTGAACTGCTTTGCAAACAGGCCACTGGTGACTTCTCAGCCGCATTTATTGTGTCAGAGGAAGTGCCGGTCTGTGTGTCTTCCATTCTTGCTTGTGTCTTTAGTTCCCCACTGTTCTCCTGACATACAGATGAGTGAAACAGCCATACGCATTCATATGCACAGCTGCAGCTGTCTGAAATGAATTAGCTAGCTTTCCACTAGCCTCTCCTTTCACTTGACAATTTGGCGGGTTTTTTTTAATGTGAATCCTTCAGCTGAATCTTGTATTTTTTTTTTGTGTGTGTGTCTTTTCCTTGAAGAGAGGGAGATGATATTTTGCATACACTATGGTGTTGCACATCACAGTGAAACATTTGACACTGAGGTGAATACTAAAATGTCATCCATAGTCACTTGTTCAAGGTCTCATTCTGCTATTATTCAGAATCATTTTGTACATGGTGCTCAGTTATGCTTCACTTGCATTTGTGCATCTTTTATCCCAAATTGAAGAATCATGATTCAGAAAGTGTTGCCTGAATGGGGGTCTCTCTCACTCTCTCTCTCTCTCGCTCACTTGGTACCTCCCTCCGTCTCTCGTCTCTCATCTCTGCTTGGCAGCATAAATGATGTCCACAGCTTGCGTCTCTCCACTCGTCGTTGCCATAGCAACTGCGGGGACAGGGGAACACTGTGTTCTTTCGATCTGCAAATGGGTCATGGTCTGAGCGACACATAGCGAGCCATACTGAGTTGCTGGTGCTCCACACTGTGCTTCTGGTGACCCTATATCACCCATTCAAACCGAATTCCCCAGCAGATATAAGGGAAAGACACCCACCGCCACAGTCGTTCAAGGGAACTGGTTAGTGTGGGCATTCTAGACATGCTACAGAAAGCCTCACGCTGCATAACATCTGCCCCCACACAGCACAGTAACGAGAGTCAACTCCTACAGAGTTCAATTTAGCCAAATCTAACTCTGTGGGAGTACGCTTAACTCTGCAGGAGCTGATCTTTCCCTCTCGGTGTATGCAGCTAGTTCACAAACCAGTAAACATACTTTTATGAGCAAAGTGAAGCCTTTTAGTCCTTAAGTATTTATACAGTGCTGTGAAAAATTATTTGCCCCTTCCCAATTTCCTCTGTTTTAACTAATTTGTCAAATTTAAATGTTGCATTCTACTAATTTTAATATAAGATAAAGACAACACACACAAGTAAATACAAAATGCAGCTTAAATGATCATTACATTTATTGAAGGTTCATTCAAAACCTGTATCACCCATGTGTTGTTACTGGTTGTGCAGTCCTTGGCAGCAACAATCAAATGTGTGCAATAATTTGCAATGAGTTCTGCATTGCTGTGGAGGAATTCTGGCCCAGTCTTGTTTGCAGAATTTATTTTTATTTGGCCGTATTGGGGTGTTTGCGCCCTGCAACTTCCCCATGGATGTCATTTTTGCCCACTGTGTGTCTTATTTTGGAATTTTCTGTATTGACTTTAACTGAGGCATCTGAGGCCTGCAGTTCTTTAGATGTTCATTTGATTTAATTTCTGACCTCCTGGATAAGTTCTCTCTGCACATGAAATTTGGTAGGCTGGAAGGGGTGCAAATACCTTTTCACAGTATTAAAGATATGCTGTATACATACCTAACCCTCAAGTCACATATGCATCTTATAGGTCAGTCAAAGTTGGCTGTAATAAAGTTGTATATGAGGTTTTAAAAGTTAAAAACAAATGTGAATACAGTTTGAGTGAAGTTTTTGCAGGAAAATCCATATGAACTACCTTCTGCTAAATAATTTACTACAGTCGCTGCTGATTTCAAATGCATGAGAGTGGAAGAAAGGCCTTCCTTTAAGTGTAACTGTTCACAGCGTCTGAGAATCATCTTTACAACTTAGAAAATACACATCATACACACATCATATATCTTCTAACCAAGTAATTAGATTCAGTATGATCATGTTTAAACTGTACACACGATTCATCTCAAAACAGTAAATTGTAGAGAGAATAACAAAAGGCCAGATATGGTAAGTGCACTGGTTTAGCTTATGGTTGTAAGTTGTATTAAAATACAATTTTTGAGCAGCTCTTGAAAGAAAACCACAAATTGAACCACTCTGACAAATAAATTTGATGTACTGACATCAACCTGACTGCTATAACACCGCACCTTGTTTAAAGTGGAAATTTTCAAAGATTTTGCATAATTAAATCATCACGATATAAACAAAGTCCTTCAGAGTGATTTGATGTGAAATGTTCTGTTCTAGAGAATGTTACCAAGTCAGAATTGCTCACAGTGGTGGTGATAGGAATCAGACGTCTAAAGAGTTTAATGCCTTTTAAAGCTACCTCAGTGGAAGACATTTTTTACCTTCCTTTTGAGATAAGAGCTTGGTGTATTTTTAAAAAAAAAACATTAATGGAAAGGTACATGCAGTGTTACAGGGCAAAATGACTTTGTTTACATCTTAACTACTGAATCATGAAGAAACTTTGAAAAATTTGTGAAGTTCCTCTCTAGCTCTGTAGCACATCAGCAGTTCCAGTAGATGAGGACTAAACAGAGAAGCAGAATATGAATCATGTTCTGACCAAAGGCCATCTGAAAGTGATTTAAGTCTGCTCAGACTGGTATTTCAAAATTGGAGCGCATGTTGAGCCACCATACAGTATGAAGGAGACGTGGGGGGAGTACACACTATGAGCTCAGCTTTATCTGGCCAATGTTCTCAATTAATGTAGGAGAGGAAAATATGGAAAACAGCTCAGGATGTAGTAAATGTACAAGTGGGGTGTCTGGAGTACCGTTCATAATTTTTGCTTTCACTTTTTTTGTCTTTTTCCTGCTCCGTGATCCCAGAGGCCCATCCACTTTTGCACTTTTGCATATGTTTTGGGGACATAATCATGCGCACATATATTTGGTGCTCGACATGCTTCCTCAAAGTGTGCGGAAAGGCCTCTGCTAGGCACTTTCAGGAGAATAAGTCGTCTTCTTCTGGGCTGCCAAAAGCCCTTCATGCTGCGGTTTGGCACTGCACGCCGTTGATGTTAACTCAAGGGCAAAAAACGAGCATCTCCTAGACAAGCCCGCGAGCCACTGCCATACAGGAACCACATCATCTTGCCTTTGAGAGAATGTTCCTGGCAGAGTGAGGCCTGTCATCCATTTCACTGATTTAATGAGGTGAGATAGAGAGCTGTGTGTTACACACTCCCCCTTTATCCAGGGAGCACAATTTGGGATTAAAGGCTTACTTGGAGGAAAATGTTGTGGGGTTTTTAAAGAGGAGTGAAAATCCATTTTCAGTCTTCCAGATGTCTATTGTGTTGAAATAACAAGTACAAGTCACATTCAGGTTCGGGAAAGTGTTTGAGGTTTGGGGGAACCTTCCTTTAGCAGGCTGTGAAGAGTTTAGGGTGAGATTTATGGAGTGGTTCAAGGCAAAAAGTGCAAAGCTTCATGCATTCATATTTTTTTTTCCTTCTTTTTTTTAGGCTATGCCCTTGCTGATACTGGTTTCAAAGGTTGTTTGAAACTTTGTCCAGGTAAATCAAGTAGCCTACTTTTTTGGGGGAGAGTTCAGTGTCTTGGCAGCTTGCCATATCTTGATGACATTGTGCCACTGTCCTACAAACAGGATGATGCAATGAAAGACAATCCACTGCACACTGTCAGAGGCCTCTGGACTGAGCTATTCCAAACTGCTCACCACTTTACACTCTAAGTGCCTCCCATATGAACAGCTCTCTTCATTTGCAGTCATGTTCTAAGATCATTTCTGTTGAATACAGTAAAATTACAAGTCTGAAGATTATGGAAAGCACACAAACAGTATGCAAAGCGATCGCGTGTGTTTGCACTCCATTAAGGCCTGTTTCAATGAAGGCTGGCATCCAGTTACATCATCCTTTAGTGAACGGATACTCTGATTACAGGAAATGCAAATACTGGCCTCTGGGGACCCTTCGCTTTCAGTCCTATGGTCTTACGTAACCAATCAGAGCGGCTGACACACGCGCACAGCTTGCTCCATTGTTTGTGTTCCGCATTCATATTTCGGAAAAGCAAACAAGGAGGGTTATGTGTGTTCAGCTGTAGTTACCCAACATGATTATGACTGTTGATTCATTGGGAGGAACATCAAACATCATTTACTTGGCAATGGAGAATGGTTCACTAAAGTTTTACTTGCATTTTTACTTTTAAAAAAAGTACTTCTATATTTTAAAGCAACTTTTATGGCAAAAATCGCCCAAACCAGCTTCAGTTCTAGAGCTCAACTTCTTAAAATCCCAAGCTTATTACATCCTAGATTATTCAGAATTTACATCAACTACAATGCAAACTGACAGGGTTATTCTAAAGTTATAGTAGTGTGTACTGAAAGATTGAACCTTCTGGTAGTATAGGCCTGGATACAGGCCATTACAGTGTAAGGGGTTAAACACGTGGATGTCTGTGGATCTGCAACACTTTTGCTGTACTTTTGAATGAAGGGGGGAAATCTAATTGGCTCCCAGCTGCACAGTTGTGTTAACATTCGAAACCCTTTGATTGGCAGCGGTGAAATTCTGTCTCTTTGTTTATGCATATCCACATATTTTCCTCTAATGAGCAAAGCTATTAGCCAAAAGGTTTGACGCAGAGAAGGAAACTTGGCTATATACACGCAAAAAGGATACTGGAGAAGATGTGTTAGTCATTTCTGAGGTATGCCATTTGCATTGCTGTTCAACATTGCAGTGAAACCAGGATACTGTTGCTCAGAACTAAAGTCGAGTTCCAGTGCCATTCCACCATAGTTAATGTACTAGTTGAACCAAGACCACTAAGTGAAAGTACTGCTGCGCCTTATTATATAAGATAAAAGAAAATAAGCTTTAATCTTTTGCAAAGGCATACGTTTAAAACATAAATAGGCTTCATGGAAAAGAGCTCATTTACATGTTCATGATAAAAGCCAAACCAGCCTTACAGATACAAGCGATACAGAATGCAAGCTCAACAACTCCACAAGAAGTCATATACAGTAGTTTCTTGTTCAGTTACAAGCCTGCCTCATCAGAATTTTCTTCAGCATGGGTAAACACTCTCCTCTCTCAGGCTTTTAAATTGGCAGAGTACAATTAAGGGACCAAATGGAATTGCAGATGTTCTGAAGTCAATTAAACATCAATAACCCCAGCAGAGAGTGTTTACAGCCTCTCTGCAGCTTCGCACAGAGCATTTTCAAGTCTGTTTGAAGTCAGCTCTTGACTGCTTTTGCAACTTCCTGAAGTGAGCATGACTCATAATGATACCTGTCCCTGTGTCAACAACAGCATGACCGTGTGACTTTTGCTGGCCTTTTCTCAAGCTAATGAACCAAGTGCTTTTATTTGTATGTACATATGTTCATTTTGACAGCCAAAAATTTGTGTGTGCACATGCATATATTTGTCTGAGACTGCTCTTCATTTACTTTATTTCAAGTCAAAACTGCCATTAAGTACAATATATTAATTTTTCAGGAGATATTTCTGATTAGATATAAGATTGTCCTCAAAACAATGGACTGCCCTACCCTGTCCAGTCCTCAGCATTTTTCAATGTATTTGGGGTTGGAGTGTGAGAGGCTGAAAATGCAAACAACTTCTAAGACTAAACTTTGGAGGTGTGGAAAAATATTACTGCGGACTTCCTTGAAAAACTGAAAACGTCTTTCGAAAATAATGGATGCTGTGGAAAAAGGCAAGGGATGGACACATTAAATACTAAAAATGATGTTATATTCAGTTCTTGAGGCTGCTGTGTGATCTCTTGGCACTGAAAAATGAATGTACTTAATGGCAGTTTGGACTGTAAATTAAAAAATGAAGTGTGGCCTCTGCCTTTTGCTCAGCTGTTTTCTGGTTACTGAGGTTACGTTTAAGGTACAATAAATACATATTACATTAGCACAAATGCCAAAAGTTTTTTGTATTTTTAGTTGTGTTTTGTATTCATGTAAAAACAAAGTACACATCTGAAATCAGCTCACTGCATTTTATCAATGCTCCCATGACCATGACTCATTTAGACATCCTTGTCTAGTGCCAGTCAGTGATATGTCACTACAATCAAACATCACATAGTGCTATACATTTTCAAAGGCTTTTTCAGTGGATGTGCAATATTCAGAAACATGCTGAAATCATCCTGTGGAGTGTGCGAGTGCTTCCGTCACCTTCATTCATGTAAAGTGTTAGCATGTGCGAACATGTCTATAATCACAGTGTTGCTGCTCTGTAAGCTCGTGCATTGGCACTGCCTGCTGCTCTCCTGTCTGATGGAGCACTGCCACTAATCTCAGGGCACTGATGGCACCATGGCAACAATCTGCCATGGCATATGTGTCTCCTTCCGCTCTGATGTCCATTCCCTGTCACTGCTTCATGATGCATCATGTAACTCCAGGACACTCACACACACCTACATACACGCATACACACACACACACACACACACACACACACACACACACACACACACACACAAACATAGCCCTTTACACTGTCTGAGCATTTTATGATGAATGGACTAACAGAAACAAGGCAAAATTACTTGGATCTAATAATCTAGATCTAAATCTAATAATATTACATACTAAAAAAATGATGCCTTGTATGTCCACGGTTCAAACTTACAATTTAGTTTCACAGTATTTACTGAATAATTCAATAATTCATGTTTCTTCTCCCACATTGTTACTTTTTGTTTTATTATCATGAGGTTTTGTTATAGTCTTAAAAAGAGTTATTTGCATGATACCATAAAAGAAGTACTTTTGCCTTCCTGAAAACCACTCCAATGGATGGTTAATGTATAGTTTAGAGAACCATTTTCGTAAATTAATGTGTGTGAAGAATCTATTTACAATGTAAAGAATGTAGAAAGGTCCCAGGATGTAACCTTAAATATATAGTATAGAACTTTTACATTATGTAAAGGTTCTTCACACTCACCCATCTTGTTTTGAGACATGGTTCTTATGGGAAACAAAGTGGTTCTTATATGGTATGATTTAGCATAGAACCTTTACATGATATGAAGGCTCTTTAAACTTTTAAAAGGTTCTTCGCACTCACACATCTCTTTTTCAGACATAGTGCTTTAGGGAAGAAGAAGTGGTTCTCGAAGAACACTTTGTGGCACCTCACAAATGCACATACAAATGTGCCAATTTGTGGGTCCCCTAGAGACCAGCTAATAACTGGATCCAGGCTTTTGACCACCCTAGGAAACATTAAAAGTGCATTCTGGCCTAAAGCTAGCATTTAATATGTTATTTATTATTGTTATGCAATATTCTGCAGTGCAACATTGCAGCCTCATCAGTTTGACTTTGCATCAGTTTTTTGTTCAAATCCATCAATATTTCCTGACTACAATACTTAACATACATTACACAAAAACATCGTAAAAACAGTGGGGAACCCCAGGACAGCATTAAAGAAACCCTGACTGCTGGCATACTCACTGATGTAGGGGCTAATAAATACAGCCATGGTATGCAGCTTCCTAGCAGTAATGTTTCTGTGGTGTCCTCTTGCATTAGCCAAAAACAAATATACAACCTCAATTCCAATGAAGTTGGGACGTTGTGTAAAACATAAATAAAAACAGAACATGATGATTTGCAAATCCTTTTCAACGTATATTCAATTGAATACACTACAAAGACAAGATATTTAATGTTCAAATGGATAAAATGTATAGTTTTTTGCAAATATTCACTCATTTTGAATTTGATGCCTGAACATTCCAAAGAAGTTGGGACAGGGACATGTTTACCACTGTGTTACATCACCTTTCCTTTTAACAACACTCAATAAGCATTTGGGAACTGAGGACACTAATTGTTGAAGCTTTGTAGGTGAAATTCTTTCCCATTCTTGCTTGATGTACAACTTCAGTTGCTCAGCAGTCCGGGGTCTCCGTTGTCGTATTTTGTGTTTCATAATGCGCCACACATATTCAAAGGGAGACAGGTCTGGACTGCAGGCAGGCCAGTCTAGTACCCGCACTCTTTTACTACGAAGCCACGCTGTTGTAACACTTGCAGAATGTGGCTTGGCATTGTCTTGCTGAAATAAGCAGGGACGTCCCTGAAAAAGACGTTGCTTGGATGGCAGCATATGCTGCTCCAAAACCTGTATGTACCTTTCAGCATTAATGGTGCCTTCACAGATATGCGAGTTACCCATGCTATGGGCACTAACACACCCCCCATACCATCAGAGATACTGGCTTTTGAACTTTGCACTGATAACAATCTGGACAGTCCTTTTCCTCTTTGGCCCAGAGGACACAACGTCCATGATTTCCAAAAACAATTTGAAATGTGGACTCGTCAGACCACAGGACACTTTTCCACTCTGCGTCAGTCCATCTCAGATGAGCTCGGGCCCAGAGAAGCCGGCGGTGTTTCTGGGTGTTGTTGATATATGGCTTTCACTTTGCATGGCAGAGTTTTAACTTGCACTTGTAGATGGAGCGGCGAACTGTGTTCACTGACAATGGTTTTCTGAAGTGTTCCTGAGTCCATGTGGTAATATCCCTTACAGAATGATGCCGGTTTTTAATGCAGTGCCGCCTGAGCGATTAAAGGTCACGGGCATTCAATGTAGGTTTACTGCCTTGTCGCTTACTTGCAGAGATTTCTCCAGATTCTCTGAATCTTTTGATGATATTATGGACTGTAGATGATGAAATCCCTAAATTCCTTGCAATTGCACATTGAGAAATGTTCTTAAACTGTTGGACTATTTGCTCACGCAGTTGTTCACAAAGTGGTGAACCTCGCCCCATCCTTCTTGTGAACAACTGAGCCTTTCAGGGATGCTCCCATTATACCCAATCATGACACTGACCTGTTTCCAATTAACCTGTTCACCTGTGGAATGTTCCAAACAGGTGTTTTTTGAGCACTTCTCAACTTTCCCAGTCTTTTGTTGCAGGCATCAAATTCAAAATGAGTAAATATTTGCAAAAAACAATAAAGTTTATCCTCTTGAACATTAAATATATTGTCTTTGTAGTGTATTCAATTGAATACAGGTTGAAAAGGATTTGCAAATTATTGTATTCTGTTTTTATTTATGTTTTACACAACGTCCCAACTTCATTGGAATTGGGGTTGTATTAGATAGCCTGCCCTCCCTTGTAGTTTTTCCTCCCACCTTCAGTATACATCATCAGAAGTAGAGTTGGTCACTATGGCACAACTATAGGAGGAGCATGTTTACCATAAATGTAGTAATAGTTAAAGTTTTAATTTTGGCCAGAGTGCCCCTTCAGCCCAGTTAAATTCTAATGCCTGGAGTTCTGAACCAGGTGATGATAACAGCTTGTGCAGCATGTCACCCCAACTCTCTACTTCTCCTATACTCAATCACATATAATTCAATTCAGTGAGGTGACAGTAATGCAGGCTGTATGCAAAACCTGCACACACACAGAGATGCAAAACAGGGTTCTCAGACCAGGTTTTGAAGCAGCCTGCTTTTCAAGTGGCTTTTTTAACTAGCGGAGGCTTTATTGTGTTGATTGTCAGTGATGTTAGTGGGAGCGTTTGAGTGTGCTTCAGAGTTATTGAAGGGGTACATCGTAACCTTGTGCTTAATTTGCGCTTGATTTGTTTGACTTTGTACACCGTATATCTCTGCTCCATCACCATAATAGCAAAATGTTCAGTTAATATCTGAGACAAAAGCCTAGGCAGGTAGTCGGTGCAATCAATCAATGAGTGAGCACTTTTCTTTTTCTTTTTCTTTTTTTTTTTTTTTTTTGCAGGGAAGGTAATGATTGCTCTCTACTCCTTTGTGCTGCTTCTGCACTTCTCTAATTAAGCCCTCACTGATAGCTAGATGTGACAAAGTCTCAGTGTAAATGGGGGCTGTTATGTATTAAAAATATGATTGATTGCCTGGTTTGCTTGCTTCACATCCGTGAGAGATCATGCGAGTGAGAGAGCTTGCATCAGGGCCTCTCTCTCTCTCTCTCTCTCTCTCTCTCTCTCGCTCTCTCGCTCTCTCTCGCTTGCTTGATGACTCATGCCTCATGCCTAAATGACAGACTAGTTGTTCTGTTCTCTGCAGTTCCACGAACAAGGCAACAAAACAGTGCCTGAGTCACAACAGCATGCACAGTGAGAGTTTAATTCCATTAATGCTGAGCGTGTGTATGTGTGTGTGACTCTGAAAGTGAGAGACAGACAGACAGACAGACAGACAGAGTCAGAAATGAGGTACTGAGTAGGTGAGGGATGCAGTGGGTGTACCGAAACTCTGCTCTTAGTAACAGTGAGATCCGAGCATTACCGTGTAACCGCGGAGTGTGTCTCGTCTCTGTTCTTTAACACAGCACCTGCTCCAAAAGTGAACGGCTGAGGGTTAGCATGAAGAGTGCAGAGGAAAATGCGTATGTTCCTCTTTGTTTTTTCTAATCTGGTGCAGCAGGCGTCCATCGCAGTCTTCAGCTTGCAATGTCAATGCATGCAAATGTATGTTAACCATATTCCATCCATTTGCATGTGGCACCTGTCAGCAACAAAAAAGCGCATACGGTGTCCTGTTTCCTCTGCATTAAGTGTAATGTAAAGGTACAAATGCACAAATTCTAAAGTAAAAAATGTAAAGAATAATTCAAAGATTTCTTCTTTTGAAAGGTATGGCATGAGACTTAACTCTCAGTAACATCCTTTGAACCTTCAGCACTGGTTTGAATCATTTTTAAGTTTTGCATAAGTTTGTACTTCTGCTTGTGTGTAAAATCATAAATCCATAATTAACACCAATTAGTTTCAAACTACCCTTTTACTAAGTTTGGCCACTCCACAAATGCTTTCATCATGTCTTAGCTAGTAATAACTAACAGTACTATGGGTCATGCTTTTAATGACAATTACTCAAATCTTCATTGTATAAACCTACATAAACACTTATAAAGGCTTATTCCAAAAAGTGGCAGTTTTTATAAGGGCTGCTTTTGTCAACTTCGGCAACTGCAGAACTGCATATGAAATGGACACTATTAGAAATGAGAGATGAGCTGTGAAATGGACACAAAAGCACTAAAATTCAGCTGTCATAACGTGCTGTCACTTAACCCCAGAAAGTGTTAGAACACAACCAAATGTCAACAAATACCTGTCACTTGACATCAGTGTTATATCAACTGTTATATCAAAAGCAGCCTTTATGACAACTTCCGCTAATTAGTATTAGTAAGCTTTTTTTTTTTAAATGTTTAAGAGGTGTCAGCTATTATGAATATTTATGTGAGGTATTTATGTCAGCTATTATAAAATGCTTCAGTAATTTGCTTATGTACAGCTGATTTAACCTCATGCTCAGTTCAGGCCACATGGTAGCATATGTAGCATTCATGAAAACACAAGGTAAAGTTTAAATGCACACAGAGGAGTACATTTGAAACATTCACAGCAAACAAAAAGGTTTACAGAGAAACCTTTTAGTCCTATTTAATTTGTCTGATTTATCAAGTTAAATGTCGACAGTTAAGCTAAGAAAAACTTAGTTACCTAACTGATCTTAACATGTTTTCTTTAACATTGTTTATAGTAGACTTCATAGTAAAATGTGTTTTTTGCAAATACAGTAGACTAGATGAAGCTTATGTGGTCTTAAAGCCTTTTTTGAGCTAGATTAGTTTTACTTGGAGAGGAGCTGTAATTTGAGTGATCTGTGATTTCATTCCAGTATGAATGTCTGCCATATCTGTGGTTTTTGTAAGTCTCCTGAGTAATAATAATTTCAGAATGAATTACCTTCTATATCGTTGAACTTGGAGTAATAGTCCTGTTGAAATCGACATGAAAGTAACATAATAACAATCAGGCAATAGATAACACCTCCACTTTTTTCTTTTTTCTTCCTGCAAGAAAGAAAGGCTAACATCTACATTGAGCTTGAACTGACGCAAATCCTCAAGTACATGACAATGCTACTGAAATCCACAACATTTTTGGTGACGGACAGTTTACAAGGAGAAAGAAAATGATATACAGCCTTTTTCCAATTGGGACAAAATGTAAATAAAACCAGAATGCAATGAGGTGCCACTTAAACCCTATATTTAATTGAAAATAGTGCAACATATCAAATGTCAAAACATTTACATTGAAATTAAAAGTATATGCCTATTTGGAATTTAATGCCAGCAACACATTTCAAAAAAGTTGGGACAGGGGCATGTTTACCACTGTGTTGTATCACTTCCTCTCTTAATAACACTTTGTAAGCATTTGGGAACTGAGAAGACTAATTGTTGTAGTTTTGAAAGTGCAGTGTTTTCCCATTCTTGCTTGATATAGGATTTCAGCCAAATTTTTTCAGTTTTCGACAGGTTTGGACTGCAGACAGACAGTTCCAAAACTTGTTGCTCTAAAACCTGTATATATCAGTCAGCATTAATGGTGTTTTCACAGATGTGCAAGTACAAGCCATGTACTCTAATGCACCCCTATACCAGCACAGATTCTGGCTTTTGAACTGCACTGATAATTAACAAGATGATCCCTCTTTTGCCCAGTGGATACGGCGTCAATGATTTCCAAAAAATTCTAATTTTGATTCATTGGACCACTGGACCCTGTTTATCTGTGATTTCTTCTTTGCATGTTAGAGTTTTAACTTGCATTTGTAGATGACAAACTGTATACACATCCAGTGGTTTTCAGATGTGTCCCTGAGCCCATGCAGGGATTTTCAGTATAGAATTGTTTCTGTTTTTAATGCAATGCCGTCTGAAGGCCAGAAGATCTGGCCAGCCAGTATTGGTTTTCAGCTTGTCGCTTGCATGCAGATTTCTCTCAAATCTCTGAATCTTTCAATAATATTATGTTCTGTATGTGATTGCATACCCAAGTTCTTTGCTATTTTATGCTGATAAACAATTCCTAAACAATTCAAATTCCAAATTGTTGCACTATTTGCCTGTGTAGTCTTTCACAGAGTGGTGAACCCCTCCACACCTTTACTTCTGAAAGACTCAGCCTCTCTGAGATGTTCTTTTTATACCCAATCATGTTACTGACCTGTTGCTGAATAACTTAATTAGTACGATGTTTAGCCAAATGTTTTTTGCTTTTTAGCATTACACAACTTTACCAGTCTTTTGATGCCCCTTTTGTCACCTTTTCAGCTCCAACTTTTTGGAAGCGTGTTGCTGGCAATAATTTCAAAATGAGCATATATTTTTCAAACAACAATAAAATGAATCATTTTCAAGAATTGAAATGTTGTCTTTGTACTATTTTCAATTAAATATAGAGTTTAAATGATTTGCACACTGTGCATTGTGTTTTTATTCACAGCATGTATCTCTAAAGTACCTCTCACAAAGCCGTGCGTTTTCCTTCACAGTTCTGTGTAGGCCTATATTCCCTCCTAAAGGCTATGATTATGCACCATCATTTCGAATTGCTGCTGATAGGGTGTCACCCCACAACACTGAAATGAGACCTTGCCCAGTGCAACATTTTGGGGTTTATATATGGTGCCAAATGCTGAAGTAAACGTCCACGATGATGTTTCAATCTGAGCTATTTGGGATAATTTGGGGAAATTACACAAGTGCTTTATCCTGTATGAATCAGCCAGTCAAACACTCACAAATTACATTACTGGACCTCCTCTGGTAAAACTAATCCAGCTCCAATAGGGTTTTAGAGCCAACATAATTCTGTGTTCAGACTTTTAACATTGAGCCATGAGTGTGGTCTTCAGTATGGTTTAATCCAAAACCTTTTCAGCTTCAAGAACACCACCCTCCAGATGATCAGAATAGTGTGTGTGTGTGAATTACTAGCTGCCCAGTAACACCTTTTCACATTCGTTAATAATTCTGACTAATTAAATGAAGATTTGTTGGGGGAAGTAGCACTTAGAGACAATTCTGATTGGTTGTCAATTATTATTTTGCACACAGTCAGTTATGCTAAGTTTCACAATATATCAATATATATGTTGAAACACTGCTGTGAAGATTTGATTGCATTCAGCCACAAGAGCATTGGAGAAGGTAGTATTGTTGGATGATTGTTCGATGATTCACACATGCCCCTTCAACTCATCCAAAAGGTATTGCATGGTGCTCGATCACTCCATAGAATGCAGTTCCATTGCTCAGGGCTTTATGCTCCTCTAGTTGATACTTGGAAATGGTCATGATGATCTTAGGCTCATGTGCAGCTGCTCCAGAGTGCCTCGTTCTACTGGCAATGCATTTCTATGGCGATTATACAAGCTGTGTGTGCAACTGAGCATGTGTGTTAGCAATGGATACAACTTCAAGTAACTGAATTCACTTAGTAGAAAATGTATAGTACATGGTTTGGTCATACAGTGTTCTACTTGTGTCTGACTTTCCAAATCTGCTCGTTTTCATCATACACACACACACCCACACGTTTGTTTTTATATCCAAGCAGCTCACACACCGTGGGTAATGTGAGCAATAAATCAAGAACCAAACTGACACACACTGAGGCTCACATATCCTTAAAAAGGATAAAAGAACTCATAAGTCACTTTTATGTTCTCAAAAACAAGGCATACTCAAATAACTTTCTCTGAATGATGCAATCCACACTTATTTTGGTTTGGTGTTTGCTTATAATAAGAACAATAGTTTGTAGATTATAAGTCTCTTTTCAGCATTCACTTGGAAACTCTCCACTTAATTGGCAGTCTGGATCCTTTGATAACACTGTGTTTACATACATATAATATCCTGTAAGTTGCCAGCTAATTAAGTTGCAGGCTAAGCTGCACCTGGGTAGCTTGTTGATGTCTGTTTGATGGCTGATAGGAAACTGAAGGTTAGCTGAGATGGCATTGACAGGCAGGTAGAGCTGCTTTGTTTACCAACATGAAAAAGAACTCATATTGCGATAGATATTCCCCCACTTAAGCTTCCGCATTTGTGTATTCCTATTCTTGCACCTTCTCTTCAGAACAAATGTCAAACTTTAGGGCAAGTCTAATGAAATATCTGGGTACATTATACAAGAAGCATGCAAGATTCACAAGGCTTGGCATTAAAAGTAGTGTCAGGAATAGATTTGAGTGGGCAGAGAGGACTGATTCTGAATCAGAGAGCATGCTTTGTCCCTAGTGTGATGCCGATCTCATTACAGCCAGACACACTGCCTGTAGTCAGCGTTCAGATATGCAAAGCAGACAGTTTTTAAAAGATAGGCTACTGTGCAGGGCTGAGATACTGAAGTACAAACTCAGGCTACAAGTCTTGAAACTTGCATTGCCATAAAATGTCCTTCAGTGAACTATAATCTGAATTTTGCTTCCTCTTTCATATGAAATGCTGGACGCTACATTACACCACCTAAACCACTTATGATGGTTGGAGAGAACATATGGTTACTATATGAGAAGTGAATGGCATTTACAGGAAAGTAAACAGATGCTTGAATAGCAGCGATTGTGATCAGGCTGCTTTTCATGGGTTATAGCATATTAAATGTCCAATAATACGCAATATTAAACTTATTCATGTATCATATGTCTAAGACACCTGCTCATTAACACTTTTTTGTTAAAGGGTATTAAGGGTATTATGGAATTTGCCCCCCTTTGCAACAGTAACAGCATCTACTCATCTCAGAAGGCTTTACACTAGATGTTGGAACTTTCTTATGAGGATTTTACTGTATTCAGCCATTTGGACATTAGTCAGGTCGGGTACTGATGTTTGGATGATTAGATTTGGATCATAAAGGTCATTCTAGCGCAACCCAAATGTACCGGATGGGGCTCGATCACTCCTGATTATGCAGTTCCACTGCTCCACAGCCCAATGCTGGAGGGCTTTATCCCCCTCTATCTTGTGCCTGGCATTAGGCATGTTGACCCTAGGCTCAAATGCAGCTATTGTCAGTGCTTTTCTATGGAGATCACACAAGCTATGTGTGCGCAAGTGGACACCTGTGTCAGCAAAGGGTGCACTGTAAGAAACTAATTTCACCAATTTACTAATTTGTAAAGCACTTTGAATGACAGTGGTCTATGTAAGGCACTTTGTAAATAAACCTGCTTTGCCTTGACTAATTAGACAGATGTCTAGATTATTTTGCACATGTAGTACTATGCCAGTCAGAGACCACCCTTTATTTATTTAATTTTCAGTCAAAACAGCTATGAAGTACAAATTATTCATTTTTCTGGAAATATTTCATCTTTGAGAGAGATGAGAAAATCTAGCTCCACTCTTACTTCAGATCTGAAAAAATCCACAGATGTTTCTGTCCGTCCTTCCACTGTGAGAAGACAACTTAATGCTAGGACTCTGAAACGATGTGTAGCTGCCAAGAAGCCTTTTCTGAGAAAAGACAATAGACAAAAAACAAAAATTTGCTAATCAAGTAAAGAAGCCGCTGTGGTTCTCAGAACAATGGATTGGCCACTCCAGAGTCCAGGACGAAGCATCACTGAAGTGTTTAGGATTGATTGGATAGTGAGAAAATCCAACCAATTTCTAAGACTGAACTTGGAGGTGTGGAAAAATATTCCTGCAAATTTCCCCAGTCTACTAAAAGGACTGGTAGATGTGAAATATTGAAATGTTCATATTATATGTTCTTATATGGGTTTCTGTGTAATTTTCTATTTAACTTCTTTAAAAATTCCAGGCTTAATACCTACTAAGGCTCATTATCATCAGCAACTACAGGGATTTCAATGCAAACTAGCTGAGCTATTCTCAGGTTACAGGCATGTGTAATAAAACTTTGGGCCTGCCAGCAGTCCCTGTCCATTTAAAGAGTTAATAAGTGCTTTTTGCTTTGTTTTCTGAAGCTGAAAAAATGATTGGTCATTATGACTGGGAATTAGGGTGGGGAAGGGCGAATTCATTGGTTTTGCACAGTTAGTGTAGCAGAGACTGCTTCAGCCAGTAGTCTGACTTTTTAAATCCTTGTGCAGGGCCTTAGATATTTAAGAGAGCTTGAATGCTTGATGCATATTCACTTAAGGCATTTTTTAGAAGAAGCTCCACACTTCAGGGTGAGGTTAAGCAAGAGAATGGGTATCACACTGTATTCATCGCCTCCATTAGCGGCATAATATAAAAGGTATCTCTTCCATTAACACCTCCAGCACTGTAGCTTTAGTGTAGGAGGACATTTTGCTCATTAGTCTGGATAAAGGATCTTATTCTGCTCTTTCCTTCCAGGCTTTCGATCATTTTCATCCAATAAGTCTTTGTCAGGTGTTGACTGCTCAGTGTCAGAACTTCAACCTGCTCAGTGGAGATTAGGATAAGAATTGAGTGTATAGGTACATTGAGGGACACTGGCTGACCTTTAAGGGAAAATGCGTCCTTCAGGACTCAGTGTTAGTTTGTTTGGATCTAATAATGAGATGATATCTGTTAGAAAACAGGACTGCATCTGTGCCTGCAGCATTCCTGATTGCCTGAAACTTAGCTGTTTGACATGACATGCTAAATAAGAACAAGTTAATGTAGAATAATGATAAAAAGTTGTCAGCTACACTGTAAAAGTGTATGTTATAAGTTAATGCTATGCATTACGCAATTTTTCACCAAAGATTATTACCCTAGATAGTTCAATGACCCGAGACATGCTAGTAAATGTTACTTCTTTTCATTTAGTGCTGAAGCTATGAGGCTAACGTTGCATAAACACCAGAAGTCAATAGTCACCCAAATCTTTTCTTTAAGTTCCCAAAATGTCACTCAACTTGCTCAAACTGCATTCAAGTCCTGCTTAAGGTTGTGAAGACTTGATGTGGTTTAGGACTATGACTTTCTGCAAACTTTAAAAATGACCAGAACTTCACGGTGTAGTCGAATGCTATGTTCAGCCAGGTGAGATGTTAACCTTTTGTTTATTTTTATATTTCACAGTAAGTCATACTGGGTCCTAAATCTCATCAACAAGTCCACACTACCTTAAAGACCAGGATGTGATTTGAACAGGTTGAGAGTTTTGGTGATGTGTTTACAGAAAAGATTTGGGTAACTATAGATTTCTCAATTTTGTTAGCTACATTATCCTCATACCTCCAGTTTTAAACTAAAGAAACATAATTTAGACACCAAACATGTCTTGGTTGATTGGCTACATCTGGGATACATGGAAAATTGTGTAAATTTTGAGTAACTAACTGCCTTTAACCAGGGGTGGGGAACTGAGGGCTGGGGTCCAGGACAGTTTGTTGATTTCTGTGCTCTAGAACATCATTGTGTTGAACCTTTCACATCACCAGGAACAATGGACTGGCCTAGTCAGATCCCAGAACTCACTGCAGAAAATGCAGACAAATTCCAATACTGAACTGTGGAGGTGTGGAAAAATATCCATATGAGATTTCTTTGAACAACTGAAAGCAAGACTCCTAAAAATAATTAGTGTCAACACTCCAGTTTTAAATTAAAGAAGCACATTTTGGACACCAAACATGTCTGATTGGCTAAATCATCAGAAACACCAGTGATATTTGCAGAACCATTCCTTTAACTGAAATGGTTTAAGAAACTAATTGCCTTAAATAAATAAAATCATGAAAAAAAATGTGTTTCATAACACCAGTAATTGAAAACAATTGAATATTTACACTGTAAAATGTAGCTTCTCTCATTTAATATTACATTTTTTTTTACATTATTTGAAAATGCCAGCTGTCTTTTAAATTGTGTTAACATTTCAGAGCAAATAGACTGAAGGAATTTGCTTAGAATAAAATCTTGTTAGCTTACTTACGATAAAAGTTAAGACATGTCCTTCTCCTGGAAATGAGGTACTTTAGAGATGCAATTTCAATTAAAGCTAATTAAAATTCTCATTAAATTAAAAATCTCATTAATTATTAAAAGTAAACATTTTAAAATTAAATGGTTTACAGGAGCAATAAGTAAGATGATGCAATCTCTCATATCTCAGACTCAAAACAAATAGAACCACAACCAGAAAGTTGTGTTCTCCACCCCAAAGAATCACACCTTTCCTGTTCATAATTGTCAGTATTATTTATTATGTCATATCACTTTTTAAATTTTGTTTATATTTGATTTTTCAGTTTTGTTTTTTTTTCTATTTTTATTTTCTTTTGTCTGCATTGTTTTTAGTATGTATAAAATGTTGCCCTGCTGTAGAGCTCCTGTAGAGACCTGTGCCTCACCACAAGCATTTCAATGCATGAAAGTCCTGACATTTTGTGCAAATGACAAATAAACTTGAAACTTGAAACTTGAACTCACTTCTTACCAGTCTAGAAGGAACATTGCGAGTTTGCAATACGCCTTCAGGGCATTGCAACTTCTACAAGCTGTTGTGTTGAACTGATGGCAGACTTGACACTACAGTGACTCACTATTACCTCTTGAGGTGCAAAGTTGTATCATGAGACAATACAGACCGGGGTTAGTGGATTAGCATGCTTACTTCAGTAGATAATTCTGCAACACAGTACTTAGATATCTTTGACATAATGTCAGAATTGTTATTTCTTCACATTCTGTTAATTATTTTAATTAATTTTTAAACATTTTAAACTATAAATCTCCCATGACCCTGAGGGAGAAGCAGCTTAGAAAATGAATGAATGAACTATAAATCTTACACATTGCACCTTTAAGAAACTTGGTGAAGAACGGGAATTATTTTTGAATTTAAACACACTTGATACAAATACACTAAAATTGTACTAACTCGCTTCTAATACGGATAAATTTGAGGATATAGATGTAACTTTATACTGTGTAGTAGCTGCTTTTTTCAGTTGACTTAAACCATTAACCCTGCATTAACTCAATACAAATATTCAGCAGGATATCAAAAGAGATGCAGTCATTCTTCACCTCATAACAGGTAAAAAACATTTAAACTTCTTTTCTCTGAGAGAGCTCTGGAATGTGCCCTCTGCTCCCACACACTGAGAGGAGTTAATGTGAAAGTAATGGTGATCAATTGTTGACGATGACATGGACTCTCATAAGGCACGTGCAGAGACATAGAACATCACATGCATGTTTTAATCCCTCCTTTGTGATTGAATTAGGTGAAAGGAATTTGCTTGGACTCCCTGCTCTTTGAGGCTCGGCGAGACTGGCCACTTCCTGGCCCATAAGTCGCAGGAATCAATCTGACACGGCCTCAAAGACAGGATCAATTCCCATTCATGCGTTAAGGAGCCCCAGAGTGGAAGGGTGGAATTCGGGCCCAAACGTAATTTAGCGGACAGCAGTCGAGGGTGAGTAATATGACAGGAAGGATGGTGATTAAAATGGCTTTTACATGACTGGAGCACACCCAAGCAAAGATTCCAGATTTATTACCACCAATTGAGGTGATGTTTTCGCCGTTTTTTTTTTTTTTTTCGTTTTTTTTCTCCTTCCCACCCCCTGAGGCGCTTGCACGTTGGCCCATTCGTGGGTTTCTCACTCTGAACTCAGTCTTGCATCATGTCTAGATAAACGAGACAAATAGGAGACACACACACGGGTGGTCGTGGCAACCTGCTCCAGCACCAGTGGAACTCTCAAAGCAATATTTTTCCCTCTGTAATGGCTTTACTGCCTCCCCCTTTCCTTGCAGAGACTTTGCAATGGCACAGAAACATAAGCTTAAATCATAGTTTCAACACATAATGAAAAGATAAGGTACTGAGTCCAGCTCTATTTCAGCCTAAATGCATTTTTAAGTACTACAGACTCAGATGCACTGTTGGTGGATACCATCCTTCAAGTTCAGTTCCATTTTTCAAAGAAAGTACTCTGTCCAGAGAAATTATCTCACTCAGATAAGTAAGGTATCTGTGTCTTTAATCTACTGGGAAATATAAGGGCTTGCTTTTACTCATTTGTGTGAAGAGATGGTGTGATGCTAAGGTGCTCTGTAACTCAAAACCAAGTCAGATGACCGAATCTTCATTTTCTCATCAGTTATTATGCAAGACATGTGAATCACAACAATAAGTCCTGTCACCACCATTTTAAGGCCTTTTTCCAGATAAGAGAGGGCAGGGTCCTTCCTCTCTTTAGGGAACATGACTTATGCTGTGTGATTTATACAGGCGTGAGTAAGATATGAGAAGCTGCTGAGGGACTCCGCTAATCTGCTGCTGCTGGTCAGTGGTTGGAGGGGTTCCTGTGCTGGCATGTAGCACTGTGGTCAAGTCAGTAATGACTTGGGCTGTAACACCATCATCTGCTTTGTGCTGTTGTTGTGCAATTCAGGCTGTTATGAGTCCAGTGAGATTCCTCTGCTCCTCATATTCTCCTGTGGTTTGGAGGTGCTTCAGCAGGGGTCCTGAAAGGGTTGCTTTGTAAGGAAAGCATATCTAAACGCACAAAGAATCTGAAAATTACTCTTCTTTTGGAGTCACTGTACGATGATTCTAAGAGATATTGAATGGCGGAGAGTACACAGTGTTCTTATTGCTTAAATGGACACATTGATTTCTTCTTTTCACACCAGTCAAATGTAGTTTTCTAGATTCTTCATTCCTCTGTGGAGAATCAAATCACTTTTATTTGTTTATTATTTGTTGAAAGTTAGACTCAATCAACCTGAACATTGAAGTGATGACCTCGCCTCCACCTCTGCACTGAAAAAGTAGTGCTTTGAACTTACATGTGTCAAACAGCTGCACATCAACGCAATTGCTGTCTTTCATTTTACCTCTGTTAGCAAGAACTGCACTGCAAGAACTGCACTGACATAACTCATTTTATTCATACGCAGCCATTTCATAAATTTGAATCATGTAAATTCATTCAGTGTATGGAAGTACAGTGTAGTGAGTCTGAGACCTCCTTCCATTAATTTTCTATTTAAAAACGGCCATTAAGCACAAGTTATTCATTTTTCAGTGTCAGGAAAAAAGAAAAATACATTTAACAGAAAATTACACAGACGCTTTAACAAGTAACTATATTTTCCCAGTACTTAGTGTGTCCAGCTTATGCTTTTATTACCACTCCCATTCTTTTTGAGAGGCTTGCATTTAGTTTTAAAAAAATAAATAAATAAAAAATTGTAGGGATATTTTTCCAGTTCAGTCTTAGAAGTTGGTTGCACTCTGTGCTTTGCATGATCTAATTAATCCTAATTTACAAATTTGGACTCATCAGTACATAAAACCTTACTCCACATCTGAGAGGTCCAGTTTCAGTGTTCTGGTGCACATTATTATGGCAGTAAAATTGGGCTTAACATCATTCATCACAGATTACAGCATTACATTGAAAGAGAACTGATAAAGAAATACTGTTAAAGAATACAGAGAAAAGGTAGAACTTCAACTAAATTTGAAGAAGGCTAAGGTTATGATGACAGGAAAGACAGCTAACTTTATCATTGACGGAGAAGACATGGAAATGGTGGACAGCTTTTGCCCACCCTGATTAATTATAAACAACAGAGGATCCAGCACCCAAGGAATATGACACAGATTGGTGCTCGGCAGAACAAGGGTGAAGGAGCTTGAAAAGATCTTTAAATGCAGTGACTTGTCTCTATAAACAGAGATCAGAATTATCCAGGCTATTATTTTCTCTGTGGTTATTTGTGAAAGCTGAACAATAAACAAGCATGGAATAACAGGAAAAATATGGATGTCTTTGAACTTTGATGTTGGCGAGGCTTTTAAGAGTACATTGGATGGCAAAGCAAACAAACGAATGGATCCTAGAATAAATCACCTTTTACTTAATGCCCTAGAGCTATCTTACATTGGACAAATTCTGAGAATAATTGATTCATTGCAAAAGACCATTATGCTTGGAAAAGATGAAGGTAAAAGAGGAAGAGGATGGCCAGCTACACAATGAATGGATACAATCATTAACCAGAATCATTAACCAGCCATTGAGAATCTTGAAGACCCAAACAGAAGACAGAATATTCTGGAGAAACGCTATCCAAATGGTCTTCAGGAGTCAGAAACAGCTTGACAGCAGATAATAATAATAATAATAATGCACATTATCATCTTTTTTGTTTGCTTCCTTTTCTCAGTAACAGCTTCTTGACAGCTACGCATCCTTTTAGATCTACAGCATTGAGTCATGAAGGCTAGAGCTTCATTTTCTCCTCTCTCTCCATGGTGAAAGCTTTAAGTACTGTTTGTCAGATGCTGATAGTTTTGGTGGTCTACCAGGTCTCACATGGTTGTTGGGAGTCCCATTTCTCTGTATCTTTAATCAATTTTTAAACTTCAGCTTTGGAAAGTCCTATTGTTTTATAGTTGCTTTCCTTTGACTTCCCCCTTTTTTGTGAAAGTAGATGAACTTATATCTAATCTTCTCTGAAATAGCACCTTTAGATGCACATGAGAAGAAAATGCAGCAAAGGTGTGTTCGAGTAGTTGCTTCTGTGAATGTTAGTGACTTTTTTCAAGGGTAACTTAAAGTCAGTGACACCTTAAGTTGGGACACATCTGTTTCTTGTGCTTTTTGTTCTGAAACTGAAAAACAAACTTCTAAACTTATACGTGGTAGTTGGTTTGACAGGAAATGAAAAGGTAGTCTCTGACTTTTGCACAGCACTGTACGTGCTCTGTGTGTTTAAATAGAAATGAACCCCAACCTATCCAGCATGCAGGCATTTTGGACAGGCCTCTGCATTTATATGTAAAAATAAGCCTTGGAGGGTGTCATGGACAACATCTAATGCAACCTGTAAATTCAGCTACCAACAGAAAGAGAAAGAAAGAGAGAGAGAGAGAGAGAGAGAGAGAGCGAGAGAGAGAGAGAGAGAATGGGGGTCACAGTGGAAACTCTGACTCATCTGCTCCACACTGCCACTCTGAGCCCAAATCAATTTAGCATTGAGTCACCACAAGACTTCCTCTCTCTCGCTCTGTGTGTGTACGAGCGTGTATGTGTGTGTATGCAATCGAGTTGCAGATTGATTTTACTTCTCATGGCTCTGAATATTTTTGTTTGCATACATACACATGTAACCTGCGCTGATGTTATGTGCTGATGCATATAAAGTATATGCAGAAACGTGATTGTAGCCTTCAATCACACCTCTGTGTACATATTCATCTGCATATGTGTATATATGCACCTTCCAGCATCCTCCTGTCTGTGTACATAACTGAAAATATACAGTGTATTTTCACCATAGACATAATAGTGGTGTGTCCCTTCCCCTGATGTCTGGAAACTTCTGTCTTAAAGTAACCTTGAGCTTCTCTTGCTTCCTGACTGCATGGTAGCCTGTTGTGGGGTCATTACTCAACAAAGTCATTCATTACATATTGCTAATTCTTTTAGACAGTCTGTAATGTGACTACTTTTTCTTTCTTGGAAAACATATCTCACGTTTCATTACTTTCAACTTCTCTCTAAAACCCACACAAATCTGTATCAACTGGAAAGTACAGGGAATGACATGGAGTCATCCTTGGCAACCAAGTAAAGCCTATTGCTGTTACTGCAGCTTTTATATTAGCATGCAGTCTGATTAGATGCTCATTGAATTTGCAGCAGTTGAAAATTGTTTCAAGCTTAGGCCTAATTTACATGTGATGAATATAAATGAGTCAAAATAATAAGAATATACTTTTGAAAGCTCACACTCTTGCTCTCTGTGGTCACTAAACTTGCTTCAGTGATGGTGGAGTTGACTCTAAAACAGTCAGTTCTTCTACTCCAATGTGTCTGAGCCGGGATAGTGGCTCTGGTGCTGTCATGGTCAAAACTAAACAGAGTTTCCTTCACTTTCCTTCACTGTTCCAGCAGAGGAACTCGAGAGTAAGCTCCAAAAAAAAAGAAGTTGTGCAAGCATATGAAAGATATAAAAGGGTAGGCACAAATGATATAGGCAGATTTTATGTTTTAGATGAATGGTGTCATTTAAATTATTCCACTTTTCCATTTTCGAAAAGAAATCTGCATAATTTAGTGGTTGAAATGCAAAATCATTCAGTGCTTTGATAGTTACTATTTAAATAGTGTATAAATATATATATATATATATATATATATATATATATATATATATATATATATATATTTCTGTTTTTTGAGATTATTTGAACATTTGTGTAACATTGTGTATTTACATTGTGTGAAAGTTTCTTGATAAACAGACGAGAACAAATGGTCCAAAATGACATTGAAAAAAATCTATTTTTGACTTACATTAAAAGTAAAGTATGTATCATAAAACAATGTCTCAGGCATCAGGCAGCAGCTTATTAGCAGTCAATTCATGTAGTAACTTGACAGTACTGCGGAACTTGACAGTATTGCTGAGCTCTTCAGGTGTCTGGTTCCCATCACCACCACTGTTAGCAATGCTGAAACTGTAAGTTTCTCTAGAATTGAGCATTTCACATGAAACCACTCTGACTTTCTTCATAAGATGACTCCATAACATGACTGTTTACATGTCTTGCAGAATTTTGGGCATCCTATGTACAATTAGGTAGAAATTTTGAACAGTGGAATTCTGCTTCAAGTCAATAACTATAATGTGAATTTAAGAATTAAAAAATGTATAAAGTTTACACTACTTTGTAACACGAAACATTATTTTATACAGCAAATCCCTTTTGACACTGATGATAGCCTAGGCAGTGTTTAGTTCATTAGTGCAGAGCTGAAATGATTATGACTGCTCATGAGTAAATTTAACCCTATATTTTAACTCCAGCACTGTCTTTAACTTTCTCACCTAATTTCACAACTAGCTGACCTCAGAATCAGCAGCATGTCTCTTTCAAAGGTTAATTGCTGTTAGGTGGCAGCCACTGTGGCTTGGGCTAAGTAGCGGTTGAATCTGATGTAGGTGGATCATGAATGCTTTCTCTCATAACGAGAGGGCCACGGGAACGTGGGTACACTGACTCTAAACGTGTGGGCTGAGGCGACAAAGACTGAAAATAAACACGGGGGATTTCTCACTGCCATCTCAAAGGCACCTGCTTGTGCTCCCACTGATGCTCTTTGAATATTTATATCATGTACTTTTATTATTAAAGAAGAAATACAGGGTTGCAAGTTTATTTGGTGTACCTACCTTGTTTGTACACTGAAAAAAGTGATGCATTTGATTAACGTGATTCACACAGTCAATTCAGCTACTTTTTTGGTAACATTTGGATTGATGCACTATATTTCATCCATGTGGAAATTATGTGCATATGTGAATCAACTAAATTCAATGTGCAGCTTTTTTCAGTGTACACTTTGGTCATTGTATCAGACGGCCAGAGAGTAGACCATATAGGTGCCCTTTGTAAGTACACTGATAAAAATGGTTCATGATTAAAATGTGTCAAGCAGTTGCACATAAATTAAATGTTACATGTACACAATGGCTGTCTTTAAGTTTACTTCTTTTGCCAAGAATAGTGTTCATGTAACATTTCATTCTTGTGCAAACTATTTTTTTTCAGTAAATACAATAACTAATTGTAGTCAGTCTGTTGCTATTTGTCAACCTCTGGCAGGGTCAGCCACTATTAGTGGAAAGGGACCACCATATGGCCACTGCTGACCACCAGAGTTTTTAGCGAATGTTGCATCTTACCCCTATGTCTGTTACAGTTAACCCTAGGAAGTAAGTTACATTAACATTTGCAGGTGAGTCTAAAGTGCTAGGTTAGCTAAATATCTACATTGGCAGTCATTTCTAACAAGCACAAACTGATAAACAAGCACAGGATTTGACTCCGTGCAGCAAGTAAACATTTTTAAAGTAGCTAATGCAACAGAAAGTGTTTTCTGCATCACAAACCAATGAAGTTACCCTCAGCACTGTGAGTTCCAGAAGCTATTAAGGGAAAGAGAGCAGCATCTCTTCCTTTTCTGGTGCAGCTGAAGACATGAAACAAGGTGAGCTCACCAAAGTAGCCAGCTAATATGTAATTTCCAAACAATTTGTTGATTAGTTATGGTAAATATATTTAAATATTTTAAAAAAGTTTTTCTCTTTTCAATTTAACTCTAATTACATTGATTGTTTTGAAGAGACTAAGTTAAGTTGAATCCTCACTGAACTACAACAAGATCGATGATTCAAAGCACAATTGTTTAATTGTCACCTGTTTAACCCTTAAATGTACACCAAAAAGATTAATAAAGAAATACAGCATAAGAAGTACATTATATTTGTTTCCTTTCCTGTCAGGAGGAGGTGGGCCCTGGTCGTATACACTGTGCTTGCACAATCTTCTGTGCAACTTTTGGCAGTGTCAACTATTTTTGACACTATTAAATTACTGGATATAATCAGTAATTTATGTCAGTGATAGCTAGAGTTTTAAAGAGTGTAGAAATAGAAGTGCATCTACAGTATTTGCCTATTTACATAGTATACAAGACAGATTTGTTGTATTTACATGAGAGCAAGTTATGTAACAGGGCCTAACCCCTTAAATGTCTGGGACCCACCACCAGACCCAAAGGGTTATTACACATTTCTATAACCTAAAAACAGCTACTTTGCATTGTAGTGCATGTAGATACTGAATAATAAGCCTTAGTAGGTAATAAGCCTAAGATTTTAAGGAAGTTAAGTAAAGTATTGTCCTGTATTTTCCAACTGTGCACCTACAAGGTGTACCAAAAAAACATAATGAGGCCAGTAAAAGTATACATAATCATTGCACTGTGATTGTACAAGTCAGCATAAGTTCTGTTTTCAGTCACATTTACAGACTACACTCATATACTCAGTCAGCACCCTAAGTGCCTAAACTCTGTAGGCAGTGGCAGGGCCTTGATAAAACATGCCCTACATACACGTACATGCGTGAGCTCCTGCAGATAAGAGATGTGTGCAAGGCTCTTGTCATGGACTCCGCTGCCTTTTGTCCATGATAACTAAGTCCTCTTGTGCAGTGTGAGCACACCAATGCAATGATAACACCCAGGCACCAACCAGGAAGGATTCTGCTTTATCAGGCTGCAGTGGTGATACAAAGTGATCTGTTATTCTTCCCTCTTTGTTGCTAGGGATACCAGCACAGGAATCTATGACCATGAGTGTCATAAAAATGAAAGTATGTGGTATGTGTTATTTATTGTCACCCATATAAATGCATCTGCCCCACGGTAGCTGTAGATGCCCTACTGGTAAATGATTTATTAAGAATGCGTGCTTACAGTGGTGTAGTGCACAAATCTTTATCTGTGTACTTCCTTAACCTCTGAAGCTGCAGGCTTATTTTCAGTCATTAATCTTATTTAGTAAGTATCTGCTATGAAGCTAATATGTATTGTTATATTATTGTTGTTATATTATTATTATTGCCATTGTAATAGTTTGTACAGTTATGAGTGAGGATTGAAATGTAGACCCAATTTAAGGGAATTTGTCTATCTGCCACATCTGTAGCATACAGTCAGGATATCATGAAAAATAATTTGCCTGTAAGCACATTATATTTACTCAGTATACACTCATAACTGTAGTCTTTGGCTGTTACTTTACATTTATATGCAGACATTTGGACGCCCCTGGTCAAGTTACATGTTTTGTCAACAGAGGACACACGTGTGCACCATTTAATACACATTTAGTGTTTATTTACTGAAATGAACATATTGGGAAATTGCCTGTGCAAAAGTAATGGCACATTTAATGTTGCATTTTTCATTTTTTCCCAGTATTTTAAATCCAACAAATGAAAATACCTCTGCGCTAAAATTTGCAGTAAAAAACTTTTGCAAACAACTGTAAGTGCTTAGAGGAAAGATCAAGTGATAATGCATGGAAATCTTCTTCTTCTTTCGGCTGCTCCCTTTAGGGGTCGCCACAGCGGATCATCTGCCTCCAATTTGCCCTATCCACTGCCTCCTCTACTTTCACACCAACCATCTCCATGTCCACCTTCCCTACATCCATAAACCTTCTCTGAGGTCTACCTCTTCTCCTTCTACCTGGCAGCTCCATCTCCAACATTCTTTGCCCAATATATCCACTATTCCTCCTCAACACATGTCCAAACCATCTCAACCTGGCCTCTCTGGCTTTATCTCCAAACTGCTCCACCTTCACTGTCCCTCTGATCTGCTCATTTCTAATCTTGTCCATCCTTGTTTTTTTAAATGTTAAATTTGAAATGTTTATTCTCAAGCAACCCAATATTTAATAAATATGTAACTGTGAGCTCTTAAAGTGTGCCTCAGATGTAGCCATAGCTAAGGCAAGTTGTCACGAGAGGAAAGTCTGAGGGTGGACAGTCAAATAAGAACTAACCACAGTGTTTGACATCCAGCCTGCACTGATAATCCCCCCATGTACAAATGCCACTTGTGATCAAGAGATGTGATAACGCGGCCTTATATTGTGTGCTACTGGGTGTAACAGTCATCTATTGATAATCTATTTATTCCAACTGGACTCTGCTCAAATACACATTCCCCAGCTTTCAGTGACACACTGATAAGCACAAATAAATAAATAGACAAATGAATAAATGAAGAAATGAATGAACGAATGAACAAATAGGCCAGATGCAGTTACAGTTTCAACATCATCAAAATTTCATATAGTTTTACAATCTATATGAATGGACAAGAGTGCTGGCCATTAGCAGCCAGGAGTGCTGGTAGAGCTCCTAATGAGCGAGCTCTCAGGCTGGGCATGCCATTCCTAGCGCTCAAGCACTTTGTGGAAAGTGTTACCTCGCAGTCTGTCAGAGAGGGATCGCACTGTTGCAGCGTGTGGTGCCCTTGGCATCCACAGCAGAGCCGTTTCAGAATGGAGGCAGGCTGCTGCCTGAGATGAGTCATCCTCATTGATGAGGAGCTCAGCAATCAATTCCACTTCAGGGACCAAGGGAAGAGCCTCCTCTCCTGACAACACACACTCACACCCCCCAGCACTCTCCACCAGTCTGGGCTCCACCACCTCCGGATACGAGTGGAGCCTAAATTAGCCTTTCTGTCTCTCTCTCCCTCTCACTCTCTTTCTCTATAAGAAACAACAACAGAGGTGAATCACCCCTCTGACATCCTGGATGAAATTCTCCCAGTGTCTATTCCTCTCTTCCATCTATCAGTATAATATCAATGTTGGGGTTGAAAGTGATTTATTATACAACATTATTTAAAATGATTTATTAAGCTATACAGTGTTCAGCCCCTTTTCCTCGGACACTGTGCAGAATGTAAATAAAAATAGAATGACATGATATGCAAATCATCTAAACAAACATCTTTTACAAAGACACCATATCAAATGTTGAAACTGAGAAACTGTATTGCTTTTTGAAAAATATATGCCCATTTTGAATTTGATAGCAACAACACATTCCAAAAAAGTTGGGACGAGGTACGTATGACTTTGTCATATTTTTCATTTCATAATGCACCAAATTTTTTTAGAGTGTGACAGTCTGGATTGCAAGCAGGACGATTTAGCACCCAGACTCTTCTAACATGGAGCAAAGCTGTTATAATACAGGCTGAATGTGGTTTGACATTGTATTGCTGAAATAAATAAGGCCTTCCCTGAAAAAGACATCATGTGGATGTCAGCGTATGTTGCCAAAACCTGTATATATTGTTCAACATTAGTGTTGCCTTCACAGATGTGCAGGTCACCCATACCATGTGCGCTAATGCACGCCTATACCATTAAGGATGCTGGCTTTTGAACTGTGCACTGATAACAAGCTGAGTGGACTTTAGCCAAGAGCACAATTTCAAATTTTGCTTTGTCAGACCACAGGACACTTTTCCATTTCAGTTCAGGCCCAAAGAAGGTGGCAGCATTTCTGGATCCTGTTTATATATGATTTCGTCTTTGTGTTTTAGAGTTTTAACTTGCATTTGTGGATTCAGTGACGAACTGTGATGACAGACAGTGTTTTTCAGAAGTATTCCTTAGCCTATGCAGTGATTTCCACCAGAGAATCATGTCTGTTTTTAATGCAGTGCTGCCTGAGGGCCCAAAGATCATGGCCAGCAAATATTGGTTTTTGGCCTTGTTCTTTGCATACAGAGATTTCTCTGGATTTTCTGAAGCCTTTTATGATTTCATGTACCATAGATGATGAAAAGCAAAGGTTCTATTTTACATTGAGAAATGTTATTCTTGAATTGTTGCACTTTTTCATTGTGCAGTCTTTCACAGAGTGGTGAACCCCTCCCCATGAAAGACTTTTTTGGAACATGCCATTAAATTCAAAATGCAATAAGTAAAAAAAATAATGAAATTTCTCAGTTTGAACATTTGATATGTTGTCTTTGTAGTATTTTCCTTCAGAAATAAGATTTACATGATTTGTATGCCATCGCATCATTTATATTCTGCACAGTATCCCAACTTCTTTGGGAATGGGGTTGTACAATACAAAACTCTTGTTTTCATGCAATCTTTGATCAATGTGTAGAAACCTTTGCTTTGTTGATTTTAGATTATGTCTCTGGACATCAGCAGGTGGGGTAAATGATATTGCCCAGTACTGTCACTTTTCCCCTTCCCTTCCTTTATAGCTTACTCAGAAACTCCCTCACTGATACCATGTTTCACTCAAAAATACATCACTCAGAAATACATGGAAGGAAAATTCTGATTCAGGTTAACTTTAACTTTTTTTTTGTTTACTTAATCAGGTTTTTTTAAATAAAGCACACATAGATTGGCATAAAAAACAAAAACATGAATATGAAACAAGAGAATTCATGAATGCAGACATAATTTATAAATAAATAAAATTCTTGAAATTACACTAAACATAACAAATGTCAGAATGCAGTTTTGTTATAGTTAATAACCAGCTCACCAGATAACTGATTCCTTCAATAATATTCAGATTAAGGTTTATTGAAGCACCAGAATCACTGAAAGAACTGCAATATAGAAAGTAAAGAATTATACACTAGCATTAGGTGCTTACATAACATGGCAAATCTCATTATCAAAACATCATAAAGTTGACATTTTTATATTTAAATAAAGCTACATAATGAAATGCTAGTACTACAGAAATGTTCCATGCTTTTAGGCTGTGGACATGATCACAGAAAAGCAGAGGTGCTATGGAAAAGAACATTTATGCTTTGTATAAATGACACAATATAGTTTTTCTTTTGAATATTCAAATAATATTTTTTTCATTATTTGGTTATATGAATAGAAAAAAAGGTTAAAAGTTCAACCCTTGTGCACATATCAGCATCATGTTGATGATAGGAGCCTACTTCCTAGCTAGGTCTGATTAATGTTTCCAACATGATATATACCAAGGTCTTTAGGCAGGAGCTCCAGTGAGGGTGCAAAAATTCAAACTGAGAGTGCAATGCATGCATTTGCACCTCAGTAGATATCCAGGCCCATCTGGATATCAAAGGAAAGCAAATCCAGTCTGGTATAAAATTTAACCTGCAAAGGATGAAATTGTGTGTAGCACAACATAAACTTAAGAAAATAAGGTCATATGATAACAACAGACAACAGTAGCAACACATGCTAAATGCTAACAGAAAAACAATGAGTAGAGAGATAAGTATTATACTAAAGTTGAAATTCCCACACTTTTAAATAGTCACAAATTGCACAAGTTATATTTCTTATTTTTCAATGGAGAGATTAACCGAATTAGAATAGATTGACAGGTTATGTGTTATTCACTGCATATGTCAGGTATTTGCACTTTGAGTGTGGTATTTTTAGATCTTTATTTAAAAACTGCTCATGTTAAAGTCCTTTTCGGAGTGATATCAAGTCATCTTTAATTTCTTTCACTGATGATGTTTTAGTGAGCAGTAGGAAAGTGCTACATGTTGCAGACAAGTCACAAGCATTCACTGAAGCCGTTACACACCCCCAGTGTAAACTATGTATGTTGCTTTTCAGGTTGTCCAGCTGTGTTTGGGTGGTCTAGTTTGTGTTTGTAAGTGACTGGTTTAGTTCTGAGTCAGCTGTAGGATTACCTTCAGTACAGGCCTTCTATTACAAATACACTCCACATTTAATAAGTGTTTTTCTGTGTCTGCAAGGCATAATATTATCTGGAACGTCCATTTGTCTTCAGCTCACAGAAGCCATTGTATCATCAACAATAGACATTATCAGCCATCAGGCACCACCTTGTGTGGCTTGAATAGTTGAGTAACGTACAGAACATATTAGACGTGTGATATATCATTGTATTGTCTTATTGTGTCATGTGAACATAACATATGCAGAATCTTCATTATAAATGTGGATTGCATTAAAAGTCATTTTAGTGTCAGTTATCTGCGAAAAAGCAAATAAAAAGTAAATGCTGTGCATTAATCTCCAAATGGTAACCTGATATTGTCAGACAATGTAAAGGCCAGCTGCTGTGTTCTAAATGAAAAAAAGAAAATGAAGAAAATTACATGTATAAGAGGTACATTGGCCTGGTTTTGTATTTTTGTGATTTGTTTTATGACTCTGTTATAAAACTAACAACAGTCCACATATATTTATGCTCTGACCCCATTTATTTGCAGTTCCCTTAAACTGTTCTGTGTCAAACAGCAGGAATACACATTGGCTTTGGCAGCAAACACATTAATGTTGGTCTGATGTTGACTGGTACCAATTTTAGGCCTTAGTCACACTAACAACAGCCAGAGAGGAAGCCAGCACTGGCATTGCAATTATGCAGCCTTTGTTATTATGTTGCCGTTACTGTTGTTCTTATTATTTATTGTAGTGGTGATAATTATGTTTACAGTGGTGCACTAGAATGTGGAGGAACACAGTGGTGCAAACGAATATGGCCTCATAATTCCCCAGTGAGACAATCAAAGCTTTTGCTTGCTACAAAGTTCCTGAAAGTGTCAGCACAATACTTTCTCTTCAAATAAAATCAATGCAACTATGGCCTCAGCAAAACTAAATAACAGATCCAGTGTGTTTACTGTGTCTAACCTCTGCAGTGTTTTATAGTCTTTCTGTGTTGTCTGTATTTTTTTTGTTTGGTTTTTTTTGTTTGTCTTGACCACAGTAACCCGAGCAGAATGGATATTGGGTTCTAAACTGTGACTGCTGATCCATGCTGAGTTGGGCTACCCAGCTATTACTTTATTCACTTTGGTCACTGCCCGCACATAGCGCACAGCAGTGCACAAAACCCAGGCTTTCTGAAATTTGCCTGCTTTAGTCCCCAGTGGAGAGACACCAGCCATATCAAAGTAATAACACTGTTTCTTCAGAGCTTTATAGGATTTTGATTGCACCAATTCTGTATTTTTCTATATCCACAAACAATAAGGGGCTTGTACCAATAAAAGCTGTATAAAAAAAAACGTATTTTCTTTTACTTTATGAGCTTTGTCGTCCTAGTGTTATTTCTTTAGACATAGCACTGTGACCAGCAGTGAATATTCCTTATGAGTTGTTTTGGCAATATCTTGGCAGCGAGGCCTTGTATTGACAATGAGACATTTTCTCTGTGTAATGCAGACAGGTGTGAGGTGGATCTGAGGAATGTGGCGTGAGCATGTGAGTTTAGTCTGGTTCAGAAGACATTATGCTGCTTCCTCTGTTGGCACGGAAAGGGGAAATTCCTATGGAATGACAATTGCATAAATGAGAACATCAAAGCCAGTTGGAAAGCAGGGGGTGATGAATTATCATGCCATTTTCATCTAGTTTTACAGCATGCTCCAGCACTGCTAATCAAAGTAATTACACTATACAGTGTTTTTCATTACAAATTATATTATCGAGTGAAAAATGTAATCTTTGAATTTATTTCAGAATTTCTTAGTAATTGGTAGTGGTGTTTTTTTTTGAGATCTTTGAGATCAGTTGTCCTGGAGACCAGTCAGATGCAATGCTTCTGTCTTAATTAACTGGAAACTGAACTTTTTCTTTCTGTCATTATTGAATATCAACATCCTCTTCAAACACGCTAAAACAGTAATTTCTCTGTATGCTTAAATCAAATCTGTTCGCTGCCGTTTAGGGATGTAATTAATCTTTTCCATGATTAACTGGTTATTATTTGTTGATGATCATTTGTTCCAGAATGCTTTCATTTAGTAATAAAAATGGATGTATATTGTTTTGTTTATGTTCATTTGACTTTATGTGGCTTTCGAGAAGACGGGACAGAGAATAACCTCTCCATGATTTGCTCCCAAATGTTTCAATGCAAATTTAGCCTAAGACTATAATACAGTAATTAATAATATTTTTGGCTATATTTTAATTAATGCTCTATTTAGAAATGTTTGTGATATATTGTTTGTAATGAATGATACTGAATGTACAATTAACTTCAAGCTAATTTCAGTTTTCCTCTTTCCTCTTTTTATTTTTATATACTATCATGCCTCCCGCTGGCTCAGCAGAGATTAATAATACCCCTCACTCAGTCTAGAATTCCAACTCTCAGAATCCTCTGGGGAATTACATGACTACTGACTTTCAGCCATCCACCTGTCTGTGCTCCTGTTCACCTGATTATTGATTGTTGTCACCTGTCCATGTGCCAAGCTATTTGTTTCCATAGCCTCCTTGTGAAGTATTGTATCAGTTTCCTGTGCATAGTTGAGCCTTTTGTTCCGGTGTTTGACTTCCTGGTTTGTTTTCTTGCTCATTTTTCATATTTACGATTCTATCTTGGCCCCTTTTTGACCCTGTTTTTCTCTTTCTTGTTGTAACCTTTTGCTCTTGTCTTTCACTCTGACTTACTGTAGCTTAGCCTATGTTGCCCCGTTTGCCTGTATGCTATCCTTTATTAAACACTGTGACCACAGTCTGCGAGCATCTGACTCCAACAAAGCCGTCACAGTTCTCACAGACAAAAAGTCTGGTCTCGGTCTTGTCTCAGTCTCTGCCATGTCTTGATGTGGACTTGAATAGTACAAAGTCTTTGTCTTGACTCAGAAAGTGTCTAGGTCTAACTGTTGACTCAAACTGCCTGTAGAGGTCTTGGCTACAACACTAATGCTGGACATGTCCTCCTTTTGCTTCAGTGACAGTGTGCACTCGAGCTGGCATGGACTCCACAAGTTTGGGCAAAAGTCTCTGATGATTAGTTCAAATTCTCCTGAGAGTCATCTGAATACGAGTTTCAATGGAAATGGTAAGACTTAAAAAAATCTGTTCTTTTTGTAAAAAAAGGCCTTAATCCCTTAAAATCACAGGCTTAATACATACTGAGGTGAATTATTCAGTAGCTACATTGACCCCAGTGGAAACTAGCGATAACCTGAGCTATTCTCAGGTTATTGTAGTGTGTAATAAAACTTTGAGCCTGCCAGTGGGCCCTGGCTATTTATGGGGTTAATATACTCAATGGCACATATTTGCTTACATTTGAAAAGCGGCCAAAATTCTCTTGTTTATTTTCCAGGTTTGAACGAAACAAACTCCAATTTTCAATAAGGTCTCAGACATTTAGATCTCACTGTGTATCTCACCAGTAACACATTTTAAGATTATACACCATCACAGATCCAATCTTAGACTTGACTGCAATACTAATGATTTTATAATTACCTTATATGCTTGATAATTAAGTTTGGTTTGATTTTGCTGAAAATGCAATTTGCACAATTCTGAAGGTCATTTAAACGGAACAAGTATATTTTAATGGCATTAAAATGTCAGACATTAACACCTAAAATACCCCATCCATTCAGCTGTCTCTTAATGGATGTCAAGATAAAGTACACCTTCTGTGATTATATGCGGTGATCTATAATCTTTTCATCTGCATATTGGACAACCTATATGTTCACATTACAGAGAACTTTCTCGAGCTCTCACAGAGTCTACCTTCCATGAAATATGGATGTAAGTTCTGCTTTAGATATTTGTGTCCTGATCTGTGATTGGTAATATTTTCCTGACTGCTATTTCTTACTATATTTCATTGTATCTCTCAGGTTAATAATGTAAGGGCGTTCTCTTTTGTGCATCTTGTATTTAGCCTTGTAGCAGCTTAAACACTAAGACAGTGAGTGGCTCATTTCTTTAAGGTATGAAAATTGCAGACACTTATGCTGGAGACACACTCCTCTAATCGCAGTTGTGGTAGAATTACTGTAATTTCAGCTTCGGGAGTTGGCTAACTACAGCACCATATGCCACAGACATGTTCTGATTTTGCAATTTTCATCTGTTGGCCACTTCAGAAAGAATGGAGTTGATTACTGTCAGCTGTAATGACATTTATGGAATCTGTATTGGGCTCTGCATTGTGAAAGTGTCTCAGTTAGCTAAATTCTAGAGGGCTTTCCAGCATCAGGCCAGGCACCATTCTGGCAGTGTGTTAAATCGGTGTGGGTGATGCTTTATTGAAGCCTTGTTTACATTTTACACATCAGAATGCCAGTCAGGGACCGGCTTGTGGTTGCCATAGCGAGGGAGGGGCAACCGCAAAGAGACTCTCCACCAAGCCCCTCATTTCCAAATGTGATGAGTATAGGCCATAGACCATTGCCTTGAATACATATTGGTCAGCTGCTTCAAATGCTGAGCAGCTTGGAGTCAAAATTATAAGGAACGTCTAACAGTCCAAAAGAGTGACACAAATGGCAGGTTGCTCTGACCTGTTCTGTCTATTTTATTTTTTGTCTGTTAGTGGTTTTAAATGTCATCTAAATAGGCTCTATGAATACTGTTCAATTTCAATTTCCAGTCAAACAGCATTGACGTACAAGTTATTTGTTTTACAGTGTCAGAAAAAAAGCATAACCATGTTTAACAGAATATTACACAGAAGAACATCTAAATATAATATCAGATTTTTCAATTTTTAGTATGTCCACTCTTTGCCTTTACTAGTGTCCTTTTTTAGGGGTGGACTTGCTTTCAGTTTTTCAAATAAATCTGCATGGATATTGTTCCACACCTTCAGAGTTCAGTCTTAGAAGTCGGTTGTATTTTCCTGCTTCTCACAATCCAAGTAATTCCAAACATATTCAATGATGTTGAAGTCTGGACTCTGGGATGGTCAGTCCATTGTTCTAGACATTCGCAGTTTTTTCTGTTTCATTTGCAAATGTTCTTCATTTTTGCCTGTTTCCTTTTCTCAGTAACTGCTTCTGTTCAGCCCTGCATTATTTTAGACCCACAGTGCTGAGTTGTCTTCTCACAGTGGAAGGACAGAAAGAGATATCTATGGATCAGATCTGAGGCAAGAGTGGAGCCTGATTTTCTCCTCCCTGTCAAAGATGATAACGTTAAGTCTTGTGCGTCTGATTATGAAAATTTTAGTGGACTACCAGGTCTTGCACAATTGTTAGGAGTCCCGTTTATTCTATATCTTTTTAACTCAGTTCTGATTCTGGGTCACAGTGTAGTCACAGAATGGAAAACATCTACTTTGAACATTTGTAGACTTGCTTATTTCGAGTAACGGGGATTCCTTTGAAGTATATTCTGCAAAAAGATAAAAGATCAATGGCAGGGAGCGCACAGTAGGTTGGAGCTGGGGGGTGTGCCTGCACTCTCAGAGGAAATGTCACGGCAGTGAGGCTTCAAACGGGCGAGAGTCACCCAGATAAGCAGGTGTGAGTGTTTTCCCATGCTGTCTCTATGGCAGATAGAGACAGGTCACTAGTGCATGTTGCATACTAAAAGTGGCACAATGCTAGAGTTTGTCTGCTACCTAATTAACTGTATTAATCACAGTCCCCCAGTACACACAGTATTCACAGTGAAATAATAGTTAATAAGAGCATGAAAGTGCCAGACAGACTGCATTCCTAAGGAACCACCTTGTCATTTTTAAGGCATGTCATTCTGTCAGAATCTGTTGAGATTTTCCAGACATTTAGTGCAAATGACTTTTTGCACTATTATAAAGACATTCTTTCACATTAAAAAGCAAGACCTTTGACCAGCCAGGCATGTGTCTTTCTCATGAATTGTGTTTATGGTCCTATATTGCATGATCCCAAGTGGATGGATGCATGTTGCCATGGCAGCAGAATTAGCAGTTGCCAAAGTGAAGCGCTACAGCTGTTTTGTATGGACTGTGATGGCCACATAACAGACCTTCAGTGAAGTGCAAATGACATTTTCAGCAACACTGTCAAATTCACTTGTCTGTTTAATTGAGGTGATATAACAGTGCATAATACCAGTATTATGCTGTGAAAAATTTGAATGGGCGTTGCATCATACTTCAATGGTAAAGATGAGAGGACAGGAGAGGCAGAAAGAAAAGAAAAGCACATCAGAAAATACAAAAAACAGTACTGGTGTGTATATGTAACTTGATCCAGGGAATTTAGAGGGACATACTTTATACATTCTTATGCACATACAGTACTGTGGAAAAGTCAGAGAGCATCCTTTATTTCTTAAATTTCCAATTAATCTGGCATGACTACAAGTTATTAATTACTCAGGAGATGTTGAGGAAATTAGATATATGATAACCCACTTGAAAAAGGAAGGGAAGGTGAAAAGAAAATATTGTTGTTGTTGGACGAAAACCTTGTATCTCCAAAATGACAACTTTATAGGAGAAGAAAAAACCTACTTTACTTTTAATGCAAGTCAATGGAACCAGACTTTTTTCCAAGTAATTTCAAGTCCATTATTTTGGTCCATTCATGAAATTTACACACATTACATAGGGCCATGGGTATTTTCAAATTACCACTGCAACCTACGGGGCAGTCGTGGGCTGGAAGGTAGGGAACCAGCCCTGTGACCATAAGGTTGCCAGTTCGATCCCCTCGGCTGACAGTCCATGACTGAAGTGCCCTTGAGCAAGTCACCTAACCCCCAATTGCTCCTCGGGTGCTGTGGATAGGGCTGCCCACTGCTCTGGGCAAGTGTGCTCACTGCCCCCTAGTGTGTGTGTGTGTGTTCACTGCATGGATGGGTTAAATGTAGAGGTCTAATTTCACAGTGTGCAAACACAGTGACAAATGGTTCTCAATTCAAATTCTGTCAGAAACTGAAAAACATCAAAAATGGAGACACAAGGCTTTCTTCCGACAACAGCAATATGTGGAAAAAAATGCAGTTTCCAAACCTGGAGTTCATAGAATGAAAAGGTTATGGTAACACTTTATTTGAAGTGGGACTTGCATGGGACTTCTAACAACCTTTGCAAGATCTGGGAAAACACTAAAACGGTTACCATCAGCACTTAAACAGTAAACAGCATTTAAAGTTTTCATTTTTAAGAATAAGGTGAAAATCAAGTTCTTGCATTAGATCTGTTTCTGTCCATCCTTCCACTGTGAGAAGGCAACTCAATGCTAAGGGTGTGAAATAGGCAGAAAAGAAGAACATTTGCAAATCAAACAAAGAACCTGGTGTTCCCCCAATCATTGACAGACCACCTCAGAGTCCAAACATCAACATCATTGAATGTTAAAAAAAATATTTCTTTGGAAAACTGAAAGCAACTCTCCTAATGGAATGGAATGAATGTTATAATAAAGGCAAAGAGTGGACACACTAAATACTGAACAGATTATTTAGTCATTGAGGCTTCTATGTAATTTCCTCTCAAATATGTGTTTTCTGCTCTTATTCCTTGTGCTGAAAAACAAATAACTGGTACTTCTTGGTCATTTTGAACAGAAATGAAATAAATGCAGGCCCTCTGATGCAGACATCATTGTACCAAATGTAAAGAACCTTTTCGAATGGAAAGGTTCCATACGTCTTAAAGTTTTTCTTAGAACTGCACATTAAGTACCATTTAGGAACCTTTATGTTCTAAGACTTATAGCAGTACAGTATCTTTGGGAAGGACATTTGTCATAGCAAAGCTGGGCCGGCCTGTTTGCCCTTTTAGTCAGCCATGTTTGTTTGAATTACAGCAACACTATGCCCTTAGCAGGTGTCACTTTTCTGTCCCCAGTCTTGTTTGCTGAGGGTTTGACCTTTGTGTTCATTTTGCATAAGGGTATGGGGCAAATGCCTCAAAAAGCCCTCATGTGACCTCTTGGTGTGGAGGCTAAGTGAATGAGTAATGTCTCTCTGGTCTTCCGGACCAGGGAGCAGGTCAGTGCGCATCGCCCGACTCTGCTGTTTTTTATCCTGGCTACAAAACTGTTCCATTTTCTTACAGGCTGCACTGCTGAGAGGGGTGAGTGACATTGCTGGAGGGAGCTGATTAAGATTTTAGTCATCTATGTTGACCTTTGGATACTTCTAGGATAGATCTGGGTTTCATCTCTCTGCTCTCAGGCAGCTTGCCACTGTACTCAAGCGTGGATTACATATTTATTCATTCATTTAGTTTTGTTCAGTTCAATGCAGTTTATTATTTGCCATTTGTAGCCTATAAAAATACCTGTGTTTAAATTTAAGCACTGGGGAACACTCTGGAATCTGGGAGAGTTATTTTTATCTCATATATGCATCATATTTGCTACACACACACACACACACACACACACACACACATATATATATATATATATATATATATATATGTGCAGAAAATTGCCCAATCAGAATTTTTTGCCCTATTTTTGCTTGATACAGCTGCACAACACTCTGTGGTCATCATTGTCTGCGTCTCCTCTCCATGATGCATCATATATTTTCAATAAAAGACAGATCTAGACTGCAGGCAGACCTTTCAAGCACATGCACTATATAATATCTAAGAAGCCATGCTGTTGTAGCACATGCAGAGACCTGGCACTGTCATGCTGAAATAACTATGGACTTCTCAAGAAAAGGTGTGGTCTTGATGGCAGCATATGTCTCTCTAAAATCTCAGTATATGCCTCCTCACATATGCAGGTCACCCATGCTGTGGACACAGATGCAACTGTACCATAACAGATGTTGCCTTTTGCACCTTTCTGATAAAAATCTGGATGGGGCCTTTTCTTAAAATATTCTTTTTGAACTGTTTGACCATTCTTTCATGACGTTTGGCAAGTGGTGAGCCACAACCCATCTTTCCTTGCAAAGACTGAACATTTGGTGGATGGTGCTTTTATTAAAAATTATCCCTCATCTGTTATCAGTTCACCTGCTTATTGTGGAATGTTTATTTTGCCCTGTTTTGAGTGTGTTACTGGCATCATTTAAAATATGTCTATATTCACAAAAACAATCACGTTGGTCAGCCAAAACATTAAAAGTCATTTCTTTGTACTTTTGTCAGTTAAATAATTGTCCAAGAGAATTAAGAAATCACAGATTCTTGTTTTTATTGCATTTTACATAATGTCCTTACTTTTTTCAAGGAAATGGGGTTTGTATATAATACAATAGAAGAATACAAAAGAAAGATAAAGCATAGCAGAATAAAATAATGGTCACATCAGTCTAAAACAGCAATCTTAGACATACTACATATTGCACAGAAAAGTCTGTCCATTTGTACAGTTCTAGGACGTTCTTCAAACTTCAAAATCAAACATGTACATCTCATTTACAACAATGGTTCTTTAAAGAACCAACCATTGAAAGGTTCTTTAGGAGACCAGAAGTATTTCTACTATGACATCGCATCAAGAGCCCTTTTGGCAGTGAAACTACTTAATCTCTAGTATGTTATTTCGCATGTCACTGTAATGTGTAGATAAAGCTACTCCTAGACAGCTGTCATCTTGCCTGTGTTCTCATCCATGGGGGATGGTAAAGTTGAGTAATTTTGGACCCAGTCCTCTTAAATGGGTCAAACCAGACCTGGAAAGTGCTGACCTACTTCAGGATAGAACTGGTCAAGTTGGAGAACGTGGGGGAGGGGAGGGGTGCACGTGGGCGCTCTCTATGATCTACAGCTGTGGAAGGGCTGCTTATGAAACAGACCTTTGAAAAAAAAAGAGCATTTTGTGTGACAGATACATTTTCATAAAGCGTGGGTACAATAAGGCCATGAACCCGCAGGAGAAACACTGTGAGTTTTATGTTGTGTCAGGGGGAGGGAGCCGGTCCGAATGAACAGCCTCGCCTGTGTCTCCCATCCAGCTGTGTGCATTCCGTCCGACGCCCCACATTCCAGAAAGGAGAATTGCTCAATCCTGTTCCCCCACACCTTCCACCTCCCCCTCCCTGAGCATGGCTGAGCATATGGACTTCAGTTCAGGAGGTGCTGGAGGAACAAGCATTTGCAGGTACAGTATGTGTGGAAGAATGGAAAAGTCATTACAAACGTATCCCCAGCTTCCCAGACCCAAATTAGGCCTAAGCTTAAAGGACCTGTTTCCTACATTTTTTCTGGTATTTCTGTCTCCCAGGTCAACTGACGACATTTGTCTGTGTGCTAAAAACAGTGGGAATTCATTTTTATATGACCCTTTTCCAGCCTCTCTTTACCCCTACCATTACATCACACTCCATGTTTCCATGATATGGGTCTTTTAACAATGATACTGGCATCGCAATTCAACCTAAGACTAGGTTTATTCCATGTCTGTGAAACTGACCTCTAGTATACCACACTGTAGGATGGCACTAAGGCTGTACACACTGAGCTGAGCAAATGTGTAAACACTACACTGGAAACATTCACCAGAAAAAAAGAGGCATTATTGATTGTCTAATGGGGTACATAAATATGTCTCACAGCTCGCCATGCACTGCTACTCACTATGAAGGACTCTGTGTATTGACCAACATACAAACATACCACACTTCCTCCACACACACATTCCCTTCACATGCTTTTCCAGGTCACACTATCCTTTATTGTATAAACACAAGTACACACACACTCATGCAGCTTAGAACTGCTTGGAAATGACATACACGCTCTCACTGTTAAACAGTAAACAATAAACAGAATTACAAATTGCCTCACTGTTCAACAGAAACAGCCATAATACATGCATAATACAACATGCTTATACAATGCATACCATACAAGCCAATTTAATTGCCTGATTCACAGTAGACCTGTGAAGTCTAGAAATTTGAAAACACAAAAAAGCTAAAATGCTGTATAAAGATAGATGGATGAATTAACAGATGGACAGCTAAATATAGTCTCTATTTTTTTTTATTTAGTCTGTCCACTCTTATCATGCTTTGTGGACAGGTGGACAGGCAGAGACCAGGCCTCAGCAACTTTCACTGTGTTTGGGATTTTTCTTTGAAAAAATAAAACCAAGCCTTCCAAAAAGACAGGCAGCTGTAATAAAGGGAAAGAAAGGATACACTAAATTCTGGGAGAAAAACAGATTATATGAGGCTTTTGTGTAATGTTTTGTTAAATTTATGTCCTCTTGACTCTGAAAAATGAGTAACGTATTGGTCATTTTGACTCAAAATTAAATAAATGAGTGGTGGTCTCTGACTTTTGCGCAGTACTGTAGATAGATAGACTGACTTTTGTGTGAAGATGTTTTTTTTTCTATCATGCCCACTTTTGATGCATTGGCCAGGCCATGAAAAATGTGCAAACACAATTCTCCCAAGGTGCACATTCTCACCTTGATTCAGATCTCTGTTTCTCATTTCGACTGCCTTGAGAAACGGGTGTCCTAGAACAAAGCCTTTAATTCCGGCATAATTATTCATATTTGCTCAAATTAGAATTTTTAACTGCTGTTCTTGCTGCTGACACACATTTGATTGTTCATGCAGAAGGGGGTTTAGTATCTTTGGGCCTCACAATACTATTAACATCTGAGGCTGGCCGTAGTAACCATCTGGCCATGAATTTCATTCTGCTCTGTCTGTGTGGGCAGCCTGGACTGGATTAATCATTGACAGAGTGGTCCAGTGCTGATGTGTAGGCTCCTGGTTTGTTGCATCAGCTTCAAACCCAGTGGTATATATGTTCTCCAAGACGCACATACACTGGCTATTTTTCACAGTGTACTGTCTGGTGTCAGATTAATAACTTTATTGGCCATTCAATGAGGGCGCTAGTATTCTTACTTGTTTAAGGTTGAAATAAATGGGAGCATGAATGTCAATTGTACTGTCATTATACTGCCAAACTGTATGTCATCAGAATGTGCAAAATATTAAGCTAGCGAAGAAAGATGATGGGCCTCAAGCAAGAATGTTAAAGGGGAATTCCAACCAAAATGTCTGCGTAATCCAATCATTAAGGTGTAAACAAAGTCATTCAGAGTCATTTGATATAAAATGTGCTGTTCTAGTGAAAATGACAGTCAGAATTGTTCACAACATTGATGATAGGCACCAGACATCTGAAGTGTTTAATGTCTCTTCTGCATCTAAATACTACCTCACAGAATGCTACTACATCAAATGGTTATGAAAAACCTACCTAATGTCTAAGGCAGTGTTGTATGATAGTTTTGAGAGAACGTTTTGGTCTAAAACATATTGAAGTGTCAGTGAAGAAGAAGAGACTGGAAACTTTAAGGTAAATTCTCTTTTATTGAACAGGCAGCAAGGGAGAACCACTGCTCTGTGCAAACCAAGCAGCCAGGAAGCAGGCAGGTCACTTATAGTCATCAAATCTCTGTACATAGTAGACAATTAACCCACAGCCCAGCACAGAATGACATAAACAACATCTTAAACCAAAATGAACACATCACGGTCTCTCTTCACCAGGAACATAACACCTTCCGAGAGCACTCTTTGCACTGCCCCGTTTGCATGGCCGTGCCGCCCATGTTCCTAGGAAAGTGTGGCCAGTACCACGGATCTACAAGGGTCAGCCATTCTGGTGAACTCAAAGAGAGACACCACCCACCCAACACAGCAGGGTCAAGAATGTCCACCATCCTGGACAACACAAATTACATGGGTTGTGTGCTCCTCAGCCATGTCCACACATCCAGTCATCTTTTGGGATGCTACAGAACTCCCCACAGCTCATTGCACTGTCAATGCTGCCAAGGATGGTGCTTGTGAGTGCTGGGGCTGGACTGTCTGCCTCGGTAGATTGAAGGCCAGCCAGTGCAGTAGGCTGCTGTAGCCAGCTCAGCTTCTCTGGCAGTGGCACGCTCAAGAAGGGCCTCAGTGTCAACTCCTCTGGTGTTGCCCCTTCGAATGCCATCAGGGAGGACGACACCTGAAGCTTTGCATGTTAAAGGTGAATGCCCTTTTATTGAACAGGCAGCAAGACAAAAACACCACTAAGTGCTGATGTCGGCCCACACTTTACAGCTATAACAGCTTCAACTCTTCTGTGAAGGCTTTCCACAAGGTTTAGGAGTGTGTTTATGGGAATTTTTGACCATTCTTCAGAAGCACATTTGTGAGGTCAGACACTGATGTTGGATGAGAAGGCCTGGCTTGCAGTCTCCGCTCTAATTCATCCCAAAGGTGTTCTGTCAGGTTGAGGTCAGGACTCTGTGCAGGCCTGTCAAGTTCTTCCATATCAAACTTGCTCATCCATGTCTTTATGGACCTTGCTTTGTGCATGGGTGCACAGTCATGTTAGAACAGGAAGGGGCCATCCCCAAACTGTTCCCACAAAGTTGGGAGCATGAAATTGTCCAAAATCTCTTGGTCTGCTAAAGCATTGAGTTTTTTTTCACTGGAAATAAAGGGCCAAGCCCAAATCCTGAAAAACAGTCCCACACCATAATCCCCCCTCCACCAAACTTTACACTTGGCACAATGCAGTCAGACAAGTACCGTTCTTCTGGCAACCACCAAACCCAGACTCGTCCATCAGATTGCCAGACAGAGAAGCGTGATTTGTCACTCCAGAGAACACATCTCCACCGCTCTAGGGTCCAGTGGCGGCGCTTTACACCACTGCATTCGACGCTTTCCATTGTGCTTGGTGATGTAAGGTAACTGCTCGGCCATGGATACCAATTCCATGAAGCTCTCTACATTGTCCTTGAGCTAATCTGAAGGCCACATGAAGTTTGGAGGTCCAGTGTGTGTGTGTATGTGTGTAAAATGTAGAATATATATGAAAATATATGTGTAAATGTATTAGATAGATAGATAGATAGATAGATAGATAGATAGATAGATAGATAGATAGATAGATAGAAACATGTAAATATATACATATATGTTACATTATAACATTGTCAACATTACATAAAAACTCAGACACACGTGTAGGTTCACTGATTATTTTGGACAATCAAAAAATCTACATTTGCATTAGAGACTTTGCGATATATGGGTTCCTATTTTGGCGTCCGCTGCCACGAGCTCAGCGTTTCACAGGCAGCTCAGTGTGCATGGCATGCAAAGTTGCACCTACATGCGTCACCCCCTCTCTTTCAAAAGGATGTTTGTTGCTGTCATTGTTGTTGTTTATGTTGTTATTTGTTAATGCAAGCTGTGCTTATGATTAGATTGTGCTGAAATTTTAAGAAATGTAATGGTGATTAAAATAGGTTGGGAAAACACGAGGCAAACCATCTGTTTGTAAAACTATTCAATAATTGTGCAACACGGTCTAGACAAATCTGAAATGATCATTCACGCAAAAAATAAATAAATAAATAAAAATGAGAAATATTAGAAATGTTCTGAAAATTTTCTGAACGTACGACTCGGTCAGCGCGAGGACCAACGCGTGCAGCCTGGAATCGTCAGCCGACCAATGGCTGGAGCGGGTGGTTCTGACGTCATGGGGGCGGGTCGGAAGCGCGCTGGCCGTGTGCGTGGAGAGCAGAGCGAGCCGAGAGCAGTCTGCTCCCGCACCGCACCGCACCGAGCTGGGCATGTGCGCCTCTCCTCGCCGTCGATGGACGTGACTCACAGCAGCCGAGCCAGCAGCAGCAGCAGCAGCAGCGCACCGCGGGAGAGGATGTTTTGCTGAAATAAGGGATAGGCCTCGGCGAGTCGGCCGTCCCTTCTTTTTTCCACTCTCTGGCATCCACATCGTCGCCAAACTCAGCGATTCCGCAGGAATAAAAAGGAAAAGTCGTCGAGGACATCGACTTCCTAATAAAAACCATACGCAAAACAACTCCGGGAGGCTGGCAATCCAGATGGTTCTCTTGCCATTTTGGGCAGACAGCATGGTGAGCAGAGCTGCATGGAAATGATTTGTGGAAGAAGAGGAAGGCCGCTGCTACTGAAGGAAACCGGAGCTCTTTCTCAGGAAATCTGATCCCACTCACCGGTTAGCAGGCTAGCTGCCTTTTCTGCTAGCGAGCACTTTTCGCCATTTCATGGTGATTTCTTCTCCACACTGGACAAAACATAGTCTCGCAAGTGTGTGCAGCAGCATTCCGAGCATTGTGCACTCGGGCTCCAATGGCTTCTATAGCTGCATCGCAGAATTAACTAACTAACTATCAGACCAACCAGCTGAAGACAGAACTCGCTATTATACCCAGCTTTGGCGCTCAGGCCTTAACTTACCTTGCTCTCTGCAGTCAGTTAACTTTTTGCTGCTATAAGTGGAGGATTACGCCTGTCTCTTTCGAAACCCAAGCAAAAACTAACGCCAACACTCATGCAGAGCTCTTTCAGCTCGCACAGTAGTCACGCTTCAGTTAAATCGCACCGACATTGTTCAGTCGCTGATAGACGGACTGCACGCACTTCGGGCTCGTAGCAAAGAGTAATGTTAGGGCACAGCAGCGCCAAAGCCTCCCCAAACAGGCATTACTAACTCGGATCGAGGAATTTTCATCCTTTTCTTTATGCATTTTTTGTTGCAGTAGAGCAGCCACATTATATCTGCAGCCCAAGTTCGTTTCCTCTCTCCACCCCCCTCCCCTCCGATTCAGACATCAACCCCCTCTCCCTTAGGACAACTCTCATCTACCACTCATGAACATACAGAGGTCAAATCCCATTAACATTTCGCGTTATGGGAGATCGAGGCACAAAGCGCACGAATTTGAGGAGTTGTCTTGCCTAAGGACTACAGAGTCGAACCAGAGCTTCAGCCCCAATTTAGGATCCCCCAGCCCCCCGGAGACCCCGGACTCGTCTCACTGCATTTCGTGCATTGGAAATTACCTTTTGTTGGAGCCGCTTGAGGGAGACCACGTTTTCAGGGCCGCCCACTTGCACAGTGGGGAAGAGCTAGTCTGCAAGGTAAGCCTATTCCTGCCCTGCAATCACAATCATTTCACTGTCTTGGGGGTCCTATGATGGTGGTAAAGCCATTTGGGCTATTAAGGGATATTAGTCTGTGCCAAGGAAATCTGACCTCGAAGGTCATTGGGAAGCTTGAATTATGTTATCTGGCGACACCTGGCTCAGAGAATATGGACAGACGCCTCTAGACTGCTCCATGCAGTGAAACTGCTAAATAAGCTGTTTAATGTGTGTTGGAATATTCTATGGTGCTTGTAATAGAGAAGGTCTGAGTAATGGAAAGGCTTAGCAAGCGCTTGGCCAGCTCACACCTCTCGCTTCTGCTCTGTTGACTCTCTTGATCATGTTTCCTCATGTAACGTTGACAAAAGAAGCGAGTAACAGTGTCCGATGGACAAACTCGGAGGTTGCCATGGTGTTCTGAGTAGAGATCAGGCTGGATGTGGCTGATGTGGCCATGCACTCTACTGTGTGTCCTATAAGTAAATGCCACGACGTGGTTGTTTCTAAAAGTCATCAATCTGTATACCTGCTGTATTCCTGCAGATACATGAGTAACCAGATCAAGCGTGTAGAGCTCACCTTTTTTGTTATGTGACCGGTTCAAAGGGAATGCTGTGAGGTGTAATAGACAGGGGTCACGTGAGCAGTAATTCAAATGACCCTCTTTATATCTTGATAAGAACTGGGCCTCTGATGTCCACCGTCAACATACTATATTTGTCCAGCCTCCCGTTCTATGTGTCTGTTACTAAGCAACATCAAAGATCAATCTCCGTTTTGGAGAGGCTTAAAATTGCTGCAGCGGTGTATGCCTTGCCTTTCAATGCTGCATGGATTGCAGTCCTTTTGTCTCTGAACTCTCCATTGTCTTTCTAAAAACGGAGGCTTCTTTTGAGGTGAAAAAGTCACATGGTAATCGACATTTCTCACACCAATTTCCAGGGGTACCAGAGCCTTTTAGGGCAGTAACTTTGCACAGTTTGATATCCAATTGTCTCTGAATCAGTGACTGTGTCTGATTGGATGCAAAATGCTCTTGTGTCTCTTTCCAGGCATTTGATATCAGTCGATATCAAGAGTCACTGGCTGCCTACTTTGTGCTGGGCGCCCACCAGAACATCAACCAAGTAGTGGAGATTCTCCTGGGGGACACGCGGGCGTACGTGTTCTTTGAGAGGAGCCATGGGGACATGCATTCGTTCGTCCGCACTTGCAAGAAGCTGCGAGAGGAAGAGGCTGCCAGACTCTTCTATCAGATAGTGTCGGCCGTGGCACACTGCCATGACAATGGCCTGGTTCTCAGAGACCTTAAGCTGAGGAAGTTCGTCTTTAAGAATGAGGAAAGGTAAGGAGAAAACCCTTCATGCTTTCAGGCTTTGATATTACATCACAGTAATGTGTTAAAGGTGGCTGAGTATGCAGTGCTTGTGAGTTTTGCTGTCCTGTTTAATAGATAGCTGTGCATGAAAAGAGCTTTTGGGTAATGTTGCATGGTCACCATAAATTTTATGTTAAATATGGAAAACAGTGCCTCCGCTCCAGTACGCTCCACTAGACTAGGCAAATTGGAGTGTAAAATGCAGCTACTTGCCACTAAAATCAGGCTGATGTAATAGCAGAGTACAATTTGGGTGGTCTTTCCATTTAATCTAAACGGTAGTAGCACCTTCGGCCAAATGAGTCACCTCAGCTAGATTTCCTGTGGCACAGCACTTGGAAAGGGAGTCTGTGTGACCATGGCTGTAAATGTGAGCTCAGTGACCTTACTGTTCTCATGCACTGTAGCTTGGTATGCCAATGCCACGCCTCCCTAATGATTGATGGCAGACTGGAGTGATAGACATGACCAAGGTGGGAAGTTCTGCTTTGGTCTGAAATGAAATACCAAGTGCACACCAAGATGGGAACAGGGAGCCAGACAGAATATGATCTTTTGCTCAAAGCAGACTGCTGTGCAGCTCTGCTGGGTTTCTGACCTGGTTATGTCACAGAGGACACTTATAACCTTATGTTGTAATATGTAAGGGTCCGGTTTCCCAGTGTAATAAGTCTAATCTTAGAGAAATTTGCAATGCCAAGGAAGATCCGCCATTAAATGTTTGTAGGCATAGCTTTTAATTAACATCAAGCCCTGTTTGTGCAATCCAGAAGTCATTGAAATAGTTTTACGAGGCCTGTCTTGTTTTAACCTGATGTAAGCCAGTGTGCTTTTCATACCCAGCATGTGCGCGTGTGTGGTTTTTCCACTGTGCGGTAGAGGTGTGAGTCACGTACACTGAATGTCATTTAAGGATTATTTTCAGCTGGCAGCTCTGCTGTTATACTCCAGCCCTCGACTGCCGGACAGCTACGGAACTAGGGGTCAAAGGGTCAGTTCAGCGAGTGCACGCTCCACTCACTTTTACATTTCAGCTTACTTGGATGCCTGATCCTTTAAAGTTAAATGCAACTGAAGATGCAAAAGCTGCAGAAGCATAAGACCAGTTAGACCAGTGCTTTACAGTTTGGTTATGCACAGTAGAGCATGCTTTTTATTCAGTTAAGAAATGATAAGTGAATTTTATTAAGTTTAGGGAAAGTGTGGAATACAGGGATTTTCCATTTATTGTTTGATTACTTGAGGATTCCAGGTTCCACTGATTATACCTGATTCCCTGTCTCATATTGCAGGGCGTAGGTATGGCTGCTGGAATCCCATAGATTTTACTGTACTATCTGCTTTCATTAAAATTCAGAGCAGGGATCATTGTTTCCCTGAGAGAAGGCTGCTCTTTGTCCCTTATGCTGATGGGAATATCCAGGGGCAGTCATTTGTTTCATTACTTTATACTGTCATGGGGATTTGTCATCCAATATATGTTGTACTGTCTTGAAAGAACAATTTGCCCTGAAGAGAAGTGCGCATATCTTCCCTGAATGACAGAAAAGACTTTTTAAAGTTGTTTTTCTAATTTGTGTGGGTTTTTTCTTTGTGCCCTTAGGAGCCTTGTTAAGTTGGAGAGTTTGGAAGACACATATCTCCTGGAAGGAAGTGATGACTCTCTCTCAGACAAACATGGCTGTCCAGCCTATGTAAGCCCGGAGATCCTCAGTGCCAGTGGCAGCTACTCGGGGAAAGCGGCGGATGTGTGGAGTCTAGGCGTCATGCTGTATACTATCCTCGTCGGGCGCTACCCCTTCCATGATGTGGAGCCCAGCTCGCTCTTCAGCAAGATCCGCCGCGGCCAGTTCAGCATCCCCGAGACGTTAACGCCCAAGGCCCGCTGCCTGATCCGCAGCATCCTCCGGCGCGAGCCGGCAGAACGTCTGACCTCTCGGGAGATCCTGGAGCACCCGTGGTTCCTGGCTGCCACCAGCCAAGCTGGGACCGGCAGCAGCAGAGGAGAGCGGGACGCGGACCAGATGGTGCCAGAGGCCAACATGGAGGAGGAGCTGGAGCAGTACTTCAGCTGAGCAGCACAAAAAAACCAGACATTTTGCCACGTGTTTTAGATGATAAAAGAAAAGTTAACAGAATACACTCATTGCAACGGTGTCTATCTTTATCACTCATTCCATCAAGAAACCTGAAAGGTCTGGCTTGATGGTGTGGAACACCTTCAGCAAGAGCTTCTGGGCAATGCAAATGTTAATGTTAAGTAATGTAGCAGGACTTACAACTATCTTTAGTTTGAGTTTTATATTTTAATTTTAAGTGGTGCTTATGAGATGTACGAGTCACATTAAGCTACAAAAGAAATAACACGACGGCACAGGAGGCCTCAGCCAAGGAGAACAAAACCATGAGGCAAAGTGCAACCACTCCTGTTCATCAAGTATATGACATTGTCTCCAGATACCGAACTTTACTTCAAAAACATTTTGTTGGCTGTATCTATATTTATTCTTTGTAATTTTTTTTAAAAAGTATATTACTTACACCATTCTGCTCGTTCATAGCCTTATAGGCCTATACTATAAAATGTATGTGCCGGCTATTAGTAGAATTACAAAAATACGTTTGTAATTTCTTCTCTTCAGGCTTGTTTTCCCTTCATTGTGTAATTATGTTAACTTGCATCGTTTCTGTCTTTCATGTAAGGCTGCACTACGACAGCTATTTGTGTTGCATTAAGCTATTCCTCTTTTCTCTTCAAATGTTACTGCTGCTTTATTTCTGCTCTAGCCTGAACGGAACCTTTCTCCTTGAGCCTCCAAACGTGACGAGCACTTGACTTGCTTAGGCTAGGTGAACGGTCCATTCCATCTCTCTAGACTAGCATCTATTTAAATTTTTTCTTTCTTATGCAGGATTAAAAATTATTTTTTTTCCTTCTAATTTAAAATAACTACTATATTTAAAAAAATACTTGCAGGGTTTTCTCTTTAGTTTCAGTTTCCACAAATATTGTAGGCAATACTTTTGACACAGGACAGTTACGAAGTTAAGGCATTAAAGACTGTCCCAAGGTTTAGAAACCATATAACTTTAGTGCCAGTATTTGTGCCCCGCAACCACCTATGCTGATAGTGTTTTTCTTTCCTTTTTTTTTTTTTGTTTTGTTTTATTTATTTATTTTTTTTCCCATTTAGGTTTTGACTCCACAACAGTAAAATGATGTTACTACGACTACACTGTCTCCAGTACCTCATGTTAATTTTCTACTGCCTGCGTAGGTTCTGTGAAATGATCATGTTCTGAATGGGTACATGTGGACATGTTTTGTCGTATATAAATGTTACTTGAAATCGTGGTATCTAGTCAACGGCATGTGCCCTTTTTGAATGCTATAGCCTGCCTAGTGGGGGGGGCGGGGAAGCGGTTGTTTTGTTTTTTGATTTTTTTTTTAATACTTTATTTTTTCCTCCCCCTTTCTTTTCTGAAAGCAAATTCTTGCAAACAGTCTATAAAAAAATACTAGGAGGTCTAAGTTGCTTCTGTAAGCATAGGTTTATTATTATTGTTAATAATATTATTATTTTTAAAATATGCATTTTTGGTAGGAAAAACTGCCCATTCTTTAGTTGGTGCTGATTAGGTGCTAATGTTGAAGGAGATTTTTATTTTCTTCTGTTTTGCTCTCTCTTGTTTTGTTTTGTTTTGAAGGGGGGGCGTGCATGGTGGGATATCTGCCTCAGATGCTCTGATTGTAATGTAACTGATTTTGGTGTTTTGTCCAAATTTATTCGGTAAATAAATTGTGAACTGCACACTGAAATTTTATACTCTTTTTCTCTGTTCTGAGAACTGAATTAATCTGTAATAGGCACACCAGCTTGGTGCTGAATAACCATGAGCTTGGTTATACATTGCACAAAGTATTACAAAACGTCTTCCCACACTGCAGTAAACATGCACAACAGCTGCTATACACTCACTGAAAGGCCCAATGTGTTTTCATACATATAGATTTGTCCCTAATATTCATGTATGCTGGGTCTTCCATTCTGTTGAGTCAAACTCTCAGTTCAGTCATGCTGGTATTTTTCCTTTGAATTCGTAGTATACAGGATTTTGTCCCATGAGTGCCGGATCTCATTGGTATGGCAGCTGCTAAATATGCCTGGAGCCCACGAGGGATAATCCAGCAGATAAAGATTTTAAGGCTTATGTGTTGGGGTATTTTATGTGATCTGCAGCAGGATGGAATGATGACTGGGGCATCATCTATATTAAAATGGAATATACTTCAATATTGTTGATACATTAAAACTAATGTAAAAAAGTAAAAACAAGGGCAAATCCTTTAGAGAACAGGCTTCTGCACATTATACTACACAATTACTCTTTATATGCTGAATTTAACATCCTAGGGAAAAAAAACAAAATGTGGCCTGTGCAAATTATAGCACGTTATATTTTGGTTTTTTTCCAGCATGTAAACCAAATTTTTGGAAAATGCCACATGACATATCCATCCATCCATCCATTTTCTAAGCCGCTTCTCCGTCAGGGTCGCGGGGGGGAGCTGGAGCCTATCCCAGCAGTCTTCGGGCGGAAGGCAGGATACACCCTGGACAGGTCGCCAGTCCATCGCAGGGCAGACACACAGACACAGACAGTCACTCACACACTCACACCTAGGGGCAGTTTAGCATGTCCAATTGGCCTGACTGCATGTCTTTGGACTGTGGGAGGAAACCGGAGAACCCGGAGGAAACCCACGCAGACACGGGGAGAACATGCAAACTCCACACAGAGAGGACCCTGGTCACCCGGCCGGGGAATCGAACCCAGGCCCTCCTTGCTGTGAGGCGACAGCGCTACCCACCACGCCACCGTACCGCCTCCACATGACATATACACATGTGTATATATATATAGGGCGAGCAAAAACTCACAAGACAGCTTTTATTTATTTTTTTTTATCAACTTTTATCTTGGGGGTCATCTCAAACAAATGTGTATGCTGAGAAAATCCGCAAGAAACACCACCTTCAGCACCACATCGTGGAGGCTTGTGAGAGCATAAAAAAAATAATATGAAACTGTGTCCTGTGACTTTTGACTCACCCTGTGTATGTTTATACACATTTCAGTAGTGGAAAGTGGAGATCAAGATAGATAACTTCACACAAAAAAGAATGTAAACAGAAAAAAAGAGTATGTTTTATTCACACAATTCATTATATATATGCACACACACACACCTTGTCTACCGTATCTTACTTAATTCACACTGTATATATTATCATTATATATAAAACAAGTAAGCCCATACTTTTGAATGGGACTCTTCTGTCTTGTACCCCAAACAGTGAGGGAGCATGTTAGCTTGGTATTTGCAGTTATCCTGCTCTGTGATTCCTGAAATAGCTTTGTACATTTGTTGTGCCAGATGTGCCCCCACCACAGCATCTGGCAGAGTGCACCAATGAGCTCTTCATTACACTCTGTCAAAACCCACTGATCTGTCCAGGCCCACTAAACCGTATGTGTGTCTGTTGTACCACTGACCTCTACATCAACCTCCCTGTAGTTGGCTTATTTTAGTCCATGTGATCATACGGGGTGTAGACAGAATTCAGCATGAGCTGTAGGTCAGGGATGATATAAATGTGCTTCGCTGCAAAACATCCTCCACCCAAGGCAGAGAAAGGATGAAGGACTGGATACTGAATGCTATGGTGATTTGTTGTTTTCCATCCTTTTTCCCCTTGCAGCTCATTTTAATGTTTACCACCTGAGCAATCGAATTTGCATACATGCATTCTCTCAACAGGGATGTGAATCCACACCCATTTACTTGATATCACCATTTAGATGATTCATCTCTTTGCTGCCTGATATTTAAGACCCTGCTGGGCCCAAAGTGAACATCACGCAGCTGAAGTCATTATGAAGCAGGCTGCTGATGATTACCCTCCTTCCTCTTAGCGGGGGCAGAACAGGCTTCAAATGCTATGAATGGTGGCATCCTTGTGTTTAGTCTGCCCTCTGGTGGATGAGGAGGACACTTTATCATGGGAAACATCATCAAATAGAAGTAGTATTTATAAAGAATATAATTTTCCTTAAATAACAATAAAACTACTTCAAATTCTATTTGCAGAAAAATGGGTTTACCACATAATAATAAGGAAAATCTTATGAAAAATTATTTTTTTCATAATTATTTCAAATGAAGGATTTGCAGAATGTAAACAGTTTTAGTTTCAAAATGCATGATTCCCTCCCTAATCCATACACACCACATGTGGTCTTGCATATAATAAAAAACAGTAGATGTTGAATTCATGTTTTTCTGTGATGTGACAAAACCAACCAGTTGCATATATCAGCGTATTCAAACCACAGCCATTTTTTCTCCACCTATTCACGCTGAAGGATAATACGGAATAAGGAATGTTTCCACCTGTATCCTTTTTGAATAAGGAGAAATACAGGGCAGCCAATCAGAGCAGAGCTTGTTTACATATATCAGTCTTCAAGGCACAACAACAAAAATAGCCCATTTAATTAATCAAAGGAGAGGCTGAAAAATGGTCATGTAAAGATGAAAACTGTGAATAAATCCATACCGTCATCATAAGCGGACCCCAGGCAAGAAATTAGAAGAAAACAAACAAAAAAATAAAATAGGATATGACCCCTTTAAACTTAAAAGCAGCATAGACCTCAGGCTAAAACATGTCTTTCTTTATATTAATGTCCTATAGTTTCAGATACGAGTTTAATTTGTAACAGAAAACCACTGCAGCGTTTCCCTTGTGTCTGTTCAAAGAGCTTTACTAAGACTCAAAAATTCTCTAAAAGTCTTTTTTACTTTTGGGTTTGTTGGAAAAAGTTTACAGTGACATTTCCTCTCAGGTCCACTCAGTTTTGGGCCACTTCCTCAGGCAGCCGCTATGGATTGGATGCAATCACGAAGCGACAAGGCTGACAGAGCAGCAAGGACAGACTAAAGCTAAATGATTAAATGGATAGAAAGAGGCCTTAGCAAGGGCATTGCTCCTCTGCTGGAACGGAATACTCAGTTTTTCTTTGCTGCAAACTGAATTCGCAAAACAGCATTAGGTTTCTGAGCTACTGCACACACATGTGCTGGTGCACACATACGCTTCCTGTCCCACTCATAAATAGGCAGTTGCCTGAACTAGAGGAAGCTCTAAATTACCTCAAGGCACACCCACTGACAACATGGCATTTTACGCACACCCACTTCACAGCTGCAGTAGAGCCACTCTTTTTCCTGTTTGGCTCATGTTTTGACCAGAGATTTGTTGAAAGCATATATATGTGTAATATGTAACATGCAAAACTGAAAAAAAGCTGTAGATTTATACAAATGAGAAAATGCAGGCTTGTGAACATAACACGGAAATCATTACTGTGCTCTGTTGCAGGTTATTATCTTGTCCATTTTGGTTTAATTTGAAAGACTGAAGAATCACCTCGCTGAAGTGAAATCGCCGTTCAAAGGCCAGCTGTGCATCATAATATGATGATTAATGCTTCATTATTAGCATGCTAAATTACATGCTACTTGCACTTCTTAAAATTCAAATGACATTTAGACTAGAACAGGAAGGGCTGCCAGTCTATTTTCATGCATTAGCTGGTGAATTCAGTTATTTCAGGGTGCACTTACAGTATAGCTGACACAGTTGTTCAATTGCACACACACAGTTTGTGTAACCTCCATAGAAAAGCACTGCCAATGGAATGAGACTCTCTGGAGTAGCCATACATAAGCCTAATATCTCCATGTCTAATACTAAGTTTCAGCTAAAGGTATATAAAGCCCCCCAGTATGGGCCGTGGAGCAGTAGAATTGCATTCTCTGGAGTGAGGGACCTCCATCCAATATGATTGAGTTAGAGTGGCATTTGTTATCCAGACCTGATCATTAGAAGTGTCAATCTTCGAGGTACAGTGAACTAGTTAGATTAATGGTTCATTGGTTTTTGATTAATTTGGCATTATTTTGGTAAAATAGGAGCAACTTCATTTAGTTTGATGCACTACACTACTACTGTAGTGCCATGGTCACTGCAGCGTCGCCTCTGTCATTCTTCACTCTTGTCGATGCAATATCAGGCTATATAGACTAAATCTCAGTGTGACTGGAGGATGCATGAAGCACATGGATTAAATTGTTGTGCAACCGTGCAGCAGTGCTTAGCTAAGCAGCTAACTTCACTACTTTCTATGTGTATCCTCATTGTGTGATCTGCTAACTACTCTGTGTCCACATATGGAGTGATGCCTTGTCAAAGTTTGATAACATTAAATTAAAGCCAAACTAGACACCTGTTGTTTCAGTCATTCACACTCCTGGCCACTCGCATGCTGTAAAAACACTGAAGTTGGAGGAAAATGGCTTATCATGTAGCAGGCAAGGTCATATATAAGTGTAAACATGTTTATTTGGTTAATACATAAAGAGTCATTTCATTTTAGGCAGTTAAAATAGATTTTTGACCAATGCAAGCAATTCTGTATTATTGTTTTCCCTTTCTGTTCAGTGCAGTTACATCGGGAGGAATTATAATCGATGCATTGAAAAAACAATGAATCATAACACCACTACTAATCATCCAGCCTCACTAATGCTGTTTTGGCTGAATGCAATCAAATTCTTAAAGCAATGTTCCAACATCTAGTGTAAAACCTTCCTGAGAGAGTAGAGGATGTTATTACAGAAAAAAGGGGTGAGGGAGAATAGGCCTTATTAATATTCTTAAATTAATAAAGAATTATTAATATTTCAGAAACATGCAAACATAGTGCTACTGTGCGATGTAGCATAGTGTGGAAATTATGGCTGTGCTCCATTTTGTTGTATTGCATTTTGCATTTTAGTTTCTCTGAAAGACTTTACTTGTCTAATAGTGAAGTCTGAGGCCTGCTATGCTTCCCCGTACCATGATGATTAATGATTCATTATTATTGTGCTAAATTACATGCTACTAGAGCACGTCTGAAAATTCAAATGACGTTCGGAGTAGAACAAGAAGGGATCCACACCAATCTGTGTTTATGTGTTATTCATAGCAGCGCATAAAATTAGGTTTAATTTCTGGTAGGAGACACTGCTTGTGGATACAGTGTATTGGCTGAACGAATGCTTGCTCTCAGTATTTAATGATGTTTGCTGAGCTCAGAAACATTTGGAGGCTGTGAGAGCACAGCGGGCTGTAACTGCTGGTTATGGGATGATGATGATGATCCTTCCCTGCTGCTGGGGTCCCTCCATGTTTATTTATCTTTCCTCTCTTCTTCTTTTTTTAAATCATCTCCCTTCCCATGCCAAAAACAGAAGCTCCTCAAACCATGTTTAGGAAACAGGCCAGTACTAACATTTCATTTGGTATCCACACCCAATCCTTTATTTCAAGTCTAAACAAAGCATGGGCCGATCCACATCTTCACTGCTGTCTTACATCTTAATTTAATGCTCCTTTTGTACTTCTAATCCCACATTTCAATAAAGCCATAGCGTCTCATGTGGAACAAAGCAACATGCTCTGTTGCTTTGGCCAAGCAGGTCAATTAGAGTGAAGTTTCAGTTATGTAACTGGCACTGACAGTGGCATGGAGCACACTCTCCTAATTGCTTGGCCTGGTGGAGTCCCTGGTTACGGCAGTAGGAGGTATGAGCGGGTCTATGGGTTTCCCAGGCACACTTAGAGCAAGGCACAGTGCAGGCACTGGACCAAGCCAAATGCCACATACACATTCTCCCTGCTGTACCCCACTGTGTGGAGGGAGCTACAGTGCTTTCTGTAAGGAGAAAGAAACAGTCTGTGTTGTTCTGACTGTGTACTTCAGCACATTGGATTTGAAAAAAAGGAAGGTGAGGTTAAAGAGCACAGTATCAGCTTTAACTTAACATTATTTACATCTACATTGGGAATTCCATCCTTTCTGTGAGGCATTTGCATGCTCTGCTAATGTCTGTGTGGGTTCCCTCTGGGTGCTCTGGTTCCTCCCACAGTCCACAGAAATGCAGTCAGGCCATTTGGAAAAGCTAAATTGTCCCTAGGTGTGAGTGTGTGTATGTATGTGTATGTCTGTGCGTCTGCCCTGCGACAGACTGGCAATCTGTTCAGGGCAGGGCTAGTAGCTGTAGCACCTACAAATTTTAGTGTAGCTATAGCAAAAATTTTCACTACAGGCTTCAGTCAATCCACGCTAAATTCGAGAACATGGTCTTTCACTTCAGTATTAAAGGTTGGTGAATTATCAGTTCTACATTAACTCCAGCATTTAAGACCATTTATTGTGAAAACTGTGTTAGAACGTTTTGTTATAACGATTTTACATCAGAGGATGATTATTTTATTTTACCTAAAAACCTAGTTCAGCTGTGAAGCCACAACAGCAACAGTGGAGAGATTATTCAGGCCTGATTCTCACCCCAAACAGAGCGAGGGTCACTGATGAAAAGGCTGAAGTTTGAGGCTAAGATGCTGCTTAAGTTTAATGAAGATTCTGAATGTCATGTCTGTGTATACACCGATGAGGCATAATATTATGACCACCTCCTTGTTTCTACACTCATTGTCCATTTTATCATCCACTATATAGGTGCACTAGGTACAGTTCTACAATTACAGACTGTAGTCCATCTGTTTCTCTGCATACTTTGTTAGCCCCTTTTACCCTGTTCTTCAGTGGTCAGGACCCCCATGGACCCTTACAGAGCAGGTACTATTTGGGTGGTGGATCATTCTCAGCACTGCAGTAACACTGATGTGGTGATAGTGTGTTAGTGTGTGTTGTGCTGATCTGAGTGGATCAGACACAGCAGTGCTGGTGGAGTTTTTAAACACTGTGTTCACTCACTGTCCGCTCTTTTAGCCACACCTGTGTTGTTGGTCCACCCTGTAGATATAAAGCCAGAGACGAAAGCTCATCTGCTGCTGCACAGTTTGTGTTGGTCATCCTCTAGTCCTTCATCAGTGGTCAGAGGATGCTGCCCACATGACTTTATATTTTTGGTTGGTGGACTATTCTCAGTCCAGCAGTGACACTAAGGTGTTTAAAAACTCCAGTAGCACTGCTGTGTCTGATCCACTCCTACCAGCACAACACGCTAACACACCACCACCACATCAGTGTCACTGCAGTGCTGAGAATGATCCACCACCCAAATAGTACCTGTTCTGTGAGGGTCCATGGGGGTCCTGACCACTGAAGCTTTTAGCCTAGACGTAAAGACTGAGGCTGTGTCTGATTCCCAAACACTGACTGGAAGATTATTCCAAAGCTGAGGGGCTTTGTATGAGAAGGCTCTGCTCTCTGATGTAACTTTATTCATTCTAGGTACTAATAGTAAGCCAGCACCTTGTGATCTAAGTAGGCGCGATGGTTGACAGTATGAAAGAAGTCCACTCAGGTACTGAGGGGCGTTTAGAGTTTTAGTCTGTTTAGAGCTGTAAAATGAATGTTCACTGTGTATAGGAAAAACTGTTTCAGTGTATGGTCATTGGTGGACATGGTGGTGTTCAGGTCAGGGAGACTGACTTGGCCAGTTAAGAACATTTCACATTCTCGCCCTCCAGAATGCCACCTGTGAGGTTAGGTTGTTTTTGTACAGCAGTCACTCACCATATCAAGCCCGTGTGTTTAACAGTTGAGGTAGTATGATTCATATCATACAAAGTTTTTTTCTCCCATCTGGTAGGGTACAGGGTCATCTTCATTCATCTAAATAACATGCTTTTGTAATGTAGCCTTTCTGCTCTTGAGGTTCACTGAGTTGATGCTGGTCTACTGTATCTGTTAATCTCTTTTTCACTATTGAATATAATCCAGTCATTCACAGCTGTGGTCCTCCATAGGTTATTTGTAAATGCTAGGCTCTCCAGTGCTTTCTGCCTTCCTGACAATATACCACATAGCTGACTTTGACACATTTAATGCCTTAACTCTGTCTTCATCATGCCCTGCAACAAACGTCAGATGCAAATTGTACATCTAGAATCACCTCTAGATCTCTTATGAGCTTCTTATGCACAAACGAATAATCCAAAGACACATATCAGGCCAAGAAATAACTGACCTGTCAATTACATAACAGGCCAATTACGTATGGCCTCCTAACATGGGAGGACTATGAACAGTACTGTACAAAAGTCAGAGCCACCACTCTTTTAGTGTCCAATCAAAACCACCATAAAGTACGAACTATTCATTTTTCTGAGGAGATTAGATATATGACGATACACTTGCATACGGAAAAGTAAAGTCAAAGATATTGTAGATAGACCACCAAAACTGAAAGTTTATTCAAAACTATATAAAATTTGCAAATCAAACAAAGAAGCTGCTGTTATTCACAACAGTCCAGCCCTGAACATCACTGAATGTATTTGTTTTAACTTGGATTGTGAAAAGGAAAAAAATTGAACGAGTTTCAGATTGAACTTTGGAAACGTGGAAAAATATTCTTGGAGATTTTCTTGAAAACCTGAAAGCAGGTGTCTTGAAACAAATGGCTGTAATAGAAATGCCTGGTGTAACGGTGGGGAGCGATGAGGCGGATGCACGTGCTGAGATAAGCGACTTTTATTATGGGCAAATCCAGGGTCATGGTCAAAACATTTCAGGGTCATTGAACCAACACGGATTGATCAGATGGCAGACATGACAAACAAACAAGAATCAAACAACCCAAGAATATATACAGCCAACAAACAGACATCAAACAAAGACCAAAACAGACCAGGGCAAACAAAGGGTTTTATATCAGAGGCAAGACGAGGGACAGGTGGGAAACAGGTGGTAACAATCAGGGGTGGAGTCAGACAACAAGGGGGCTGGACTAAACCAAGATCAAAAGTAAACAAAAAGCACATGGAGGAGTGTGAGGAGCCAATCGTGACAACTGGATATGCAAAATTTTGAAACATTCGGTATTAGATTTAGTTACTGATGCGTCCGTGTAATTTTCTGTGAAATATGTTTTCTTCTATTTTTTTACAGACAATGAAAAGTGAATAGCTTGTACCTTGTACTGGCCTTTTACTGGAAATTAAATACATGAAGAGTGGTCATTGACTTTTGCACAGTGTCAGTTTAGCCCTGTCTTACGTTAATTTAACTAGTTAAGCAAAGTAGTTAAGCTAGTTAATATGCCAATCCAACTTACTCAGTTCTACATTTAAAAAAAAATATTTATTTATTTATTTATTTGTCCACTTGTTTTTCAGCTCAATTCTGTTGTGAGCATGTTGCACATCTCACTTACACCTTTCAGTGCCTTTTCCAAGACTAACCAGTAGATGGCATACATAAACACTAAGTGATGAGACAGCGAGTTGAGTTAATTGACAGTGGGCTTACTGGATGTCCCAACATGAATTTAACATCACACTATGTTTAAATTATTTCATTTGGGTTTATTATGTATGAAAAGAGTTATTACTGATAGACTCAGCAATAAAATTTATAACAGACATTTGGATAAATTGAAGTCTTTATGTTCAAACATGTGATGAATTTAACATTATGAGAAATGTGAATTTTAGGCAGAAGAACTGAAAATCAATTATTTATCTTTAACCTTGGACCGATAACATTAATACAACATTCACTGAATTAATTAAATAAATTAAATACTGAATAAATTGTATTTCAAGCAAACCAATATCAGTGAAATGCATTATTGTGCAGAACTGAATATATTCCGTATACATTACATCCAAAATTATTCAGACACGCCATCTAATTAATGATTTCAGCTCTTTTTTGGAGCTCCCATTGCTTGTATAATCTCCATAGAAAAGCATCACCAATAAAATGAGACACTCTGGACAGGTCATCATGCCCAACACCAAGCATCAGCTAGATGGGTATAACAAAGCCGACACCACTAATGCTCTTGTGGCTGAATGCAATCAAATTTTCAAATCCTTGTGGCTGAATGCAATCAAATCCTCATAGTAATGTTCCAACATCTAAAATTATCCATCCCAGAAGAATGGAGGCTGTTACTGCAGCAATAGTTTTAATTGTTAATTTGTGTTAATTTACTTTGATTTCAGGGGAAATGTTGGATGAGACAGTGTCTAACAACTTTTAAACATATAATGCATTTCTACATCTTTATAATCCTAAAGACTTTCAAATAATTCTGTGAACAAACCTTTTGTGAATTGTGATGCAATGAAACTAAATGTGTGCTTTGTGGTATAAAGTACTGCTAATGTATTCCTATACATTCACACGTAGTGAAGGTAACTAACTTTTTCACTATATCTAAAGCAACCACTTTGGCTGGCATGCCTTTGTTTTTGCTACTCAAGTGGTCAATTATATGGTCAGTGAACAGTATTATTGAAGCCTCATGATGACAGTAAATTGGTGAGTGTGTGTGTGTGTGTGTGTGTGTGTGTGTCTTAGGCCTCTCACCCTCTTTCGTCAATACCCAATTATCCCCCCCGTTGCCTTTTCCCACTGATGAAGAATGCTGAAAATAGCTATGGGGTGCATTGTCTCCTAATTGCAGCTAACACTGCCCACTTGCCGTATTGATCATATATTAGATGTGAGCTGCACAGGAGAGGCTTTGTGGAGCCATGGTGAAGGATTAGGGGTTGTCTAGTCCATTCTCCAACCACTTTCCAAAAGACCTCCATTAGCGCCCATTCACATGACGCTTTCTTGGAATGTATCCTTAAGGACTAACACTAAAGGGCTATAGTCGTGCTAGACATTCAGGCTCCCCTGGTTTTACTCTCCAGATCTACTTAGATTGAGATAGAGAGCATTTATCAGAAGCTCAAGCTGATCAGTTGTCTGGTTGATATTTCATTGTGTCCAGTCTCTGCAGCTTGATTTTTGTTCAGTTATCAACTTTTTTCATACTTTTGGAAAAGAAAAGCACTAGTAATTTACCTGAACATTTTATGATGAATAGGTCAAAACATATACTCCAAAATGACATAGGTTAAATTAATAGTCCTGTAAAATGACCAGAGGGGAACCATTAGGGCCTTTTATGCCTATAAAGAAGGCCTAATGATTTTAGTTAAGTTATGTAATAGTAGTTTATTTTCATTTAATGGAATAATCACACTTGTTTAACCCCTAACATGGCCAAAGTTTTATTAGACACTTCTATTACATAATAATAGCTCAACCAGTTTGCAAGGATGTATCTGTAATTACTCAACAATAAACTTTAGTATGTAATAAGTCTGGGATTTTAAGGGGTTAAACTCTGCAAGTGTTATAGTAATGCTTTTATTTCACTGTTACATTTTGGTTACGAACAAGAAATTAATCCAAATGAAATGATCCAATTGGGATTTTTTCTCTGTGGTATGTAGGTAAATACAGCCAGACTTCAGGTGCTGAATTCAAGGTTTAAGTATGTCAGTTTCACCACTTACAAAATTTGGAAGTGACATTGGAATTATTGCTACCTGATCTGTGCCCATGCCTGATTATCAGTTTAACACGTGGGAAAAGCACATTACTGGCATCAGCCAACTCTACCATATCTGTACTGTGGATGTGTAAGGCCACATTTAGCCACAAACACGCTCTCTTGCTAAACCAAACTGATGGTAGCATTGAACAGGTTTTAGTCCATACCCCTCTTATGTCCCTGAGCTCTCCCCTCAACATTTTCATCCACAGATAGCTGAAAGAAACTTAAAGAATAATTAATAAGCAGTATTGACCTAGGACAGGGAATAAGATTATTTATACAATAATTTCTGCTATTGATATCTGAGCAGTCAAGCAGGTGGAGCATGTGCACCTTCACATTTATTAGACAAGGGGCCAATATGCACATATTTCATCATCATCATCATCGTTAACCGCAAGTCCAGATAGGGTTGTGGTAGCAGTTGAGATAGCAGAGAATCCCAGATGACCCTGTCCCCCGCAACGTCCTTCAGCTCATTCCCCAAGCCGCTCCCAGGCCAACTTGGAGATATAATCCCTCCAGCGGGTCCTAGGATGACGCAGGGATCTTGTCCCTATAGGCCAAGCCTGGTACACCCCCACCGGGAGGCGTCCAGGGAGCATCCGGATCAGATGCCCAAACCACCTCAGCTGGCTCCTCTCAATGCGGTGGAGTAGCAGCTCTACTCTGAGCTCCTCCCAGATGACCGAACTCCTCACTCTATCATCCTATGAAGAAAGCCCATTTCTGCCACTTGTATTCGCAATCTTGTTCTTTTGGTCATTACCCACAACTCATGACCATAGGTGAGGGTTGGGATTTAGACCGGCTGGTAAACAGAGAGCTTCGCCTTTTGGCTTAGCTCCCTCTTCACCACTACAGTCCGGTACAGTGACCGCATTACTGCTGCTGACTGTCCCAGCCTGTGGCCGATCTCACAAGCCCTCTTCCCGTCACTTGTGAACAAAACCCCAAGATACTTAAACTCCTCCACCTCCTTTCCCCTTACCTGGAGTGGGCATGCAATCCTATTCCAGGCTAAAACCATGGACTCAGACTTGGAGGTGCTGACCTGCATACCAACCATTTCACACACAGCTGCAAACCATTCCAACGAGCGCTGGAGGCATCCATGTGATTTAACTAAAAGAACAACATCATCTGCAAATAGCAGAGACACCCACCCTCCGGCCTCCACATATAATGCCCTCCTGACCCTGGCTACGCCCTGACACTCTGTCCATGAATATCTCAAACAGGAGTGGAGACAGGGCACAACCCTGGCAGAGTCCAACACTAAGACTAAAAGAGTCTGACTTAATGCCGAGTATACGAACACAGTTCTCACTCCGGGAGTACAGAGATTGGATGGCCCAGAGTAGTAGCCCTGGCACCCCATACTCCAGAGGACCTCCCACAAGATATCTCAGGGAACACAGTCATAAGCCTTCTTCAAGTCCACAAAACACATGTAGACTGGGTTGGCAAACTCCCATGCCCCCTCAACAATCTGTGAGAGGGTGAAAAGCTGGTCCACTGTTCCACGGCCAGAACGGAATCCACATTGTTCCTCCTCAATCTGAGGTTCAACTATCGGTCGGAGTCTCCTTTCCAGCACCTTGGCATAGACTTTCCCAGGGAGGCTGAGCAGTGTGATACCCCGATAGCACACACCCTCCAGTCCCCCTTTTTAAAAATAGGGAACACCACCCCAGTCTACCAGTCCAAGGGTCCTGTTCACGAGGTCCATGCAATATTGCAGAGGCGTGTTAGCCACAACAGCGGCTGCCACCTTTTTTGCCTGTCGGTACCTATCTGCTGAATTGGGAATCCTTTGGGCCAACCAGTCCCTAAAGGCCTCTTTCTTCAACTTGATGGCCTCCCTCTCCACTGGTATCCACCAGGAGGTTCTTGGGTTACCGCCCCGACAGGCATCCGCAAGTACCAGGCGTGGAATGCTACCCCCTGGCCTGGCTCCAGGGGTAGGTCCCACTGACCCTCTCCCGGGCAGGGTAATACACATATTTTACAACCCAATTTCCAAAAAAATTTGAGACACTGTAAAAATTGTAAAAAAAAAAAAATACAAAACTCAATGATGTGGAAATCATTTAAACTCTATATTTCATTGAAAACAGTACAAAGACAACATATCATATGTCAAAACTGACAACGTACCAGTTGGAATGGGGGCAACAAAAGACTAGAGAGGTTGTGTAATGCTAAAAAAACAGCTGGTGATTAATTAGCAACAGGTCACTAATATGACTGGTAAACATGCCATCGCCCCACTTTTTTGGAATGTGTTGCTGGCATCAAATTCAAAATGGGCATATATTTTTCAAAAAAACAATAACATTTCTCAGTTTCAGCATTTTTATTAAGATTTTTTATTGAAATAATGTCCTATTGACTGAAGATTTTTACTGATTATGTTGAAGTAATGTCATTTGTTCTCAAGATTTTTACTGATTAATTAAAAAAATCTGTTATGCTCTTGTGAATTCAACTGATTATGTTGAATTATTTATTTTCTTAATGTCTTGACCTGTCATATTGAAATAATCTTATTTTCTCAAGACTTTGACTGTTTATGTTGAAACAATTTGTTTTTTTTTCTGGATTTTTTGACTGATTGTGTTGAAATAGTATCTTTTTTGCAACAGAAAACTTGCTATACACAATATACACAATTATTATAATCCTATAACATTAAACCCATGCATGCCTAAATTACTATAGATGACTAATGTTTGAATGTTCATGCATTTTAGCATCAGTTAATGCCCTCATTCGACTCCTAGTTTCACTCAGAATCAAGCACCAATGGTTCCAGCATTAAACACTGCTTCATATAGATTTACGTCTTCCTTTTTAACAAAGTTTAGACATTTATGGCTAAACCGATGGCCTGGCTCTAATTGTCACGGCCCGCTACTGCAAATTACTATTTCACATATAAATGGTTTTGTTACAACTGTGATTTTCTGTCCCAGAAAATTTTCCGACTGTCAATTTATTGATTTCACATGGTTCAAGTTGTCATAATACATTAATGAGAGTAGCACGAGTTTGACTTTCCTTCAGCACTTTCATATGCACCACTTACATTATTAAACTTTGTCATATATTTAAACTAGAATGTCTCCAGCAAATCAATTGTCCAATAGAAAATTAGGTTGTAAAGCCATTTCCACCATTACTAGTGATTAGCACAGAGGGGGGTAATAGCATAGTGTCTAATAATGCCTTTCCTGTGAAGGACTCTCTAATTCAGTCGGGGGGTCAATTTTAAATGAGCCGTTCATTCCCTCTGTCTGGGCTCTCTCTGTAAAAGCAGTGCAGGGGTGATGAGCCCATGCTGCTGGGATTCAGGATCAAATTCCAGCAGTGCCACATACCATTTGTGGCTGGATCCTTCAGTCTCTGAGGACATGGCTAGCAAAATTTTTCATGGTGAGGTATTAACAGTGTACTAGGTATAAAACTGTGTACCAGTTTTAGTGCTTACTCTCAAAGATTAAAGGGGTCAGAAAGGGTTCCCTGAAGTGATGTCACAGAAGAACACCCCTAAAATTGATGGTTCTTTAAAGAACTGTTTTTGTAAATGATGTGTGAGTGTGAAGTTTAAAGAACCGTCAATTCATGTAAAATTTTCAGTTAAAGGATTTGCCTAACCCTGTGCTTCAAGCTAAGAACCATTTTAGAACCTTATTTTTAAGAGCGTAGTAAAGTAGTGCAGGAAAGACCTACATTTATGCATTTGTGAGGTGCTCATATCCTGAGCAGTTTGCAATGTAATCATGTTACAGAGGCAGGCAGATTGCATTAGGAGTCTTGCCTAAGGGCACTTACTGGTATAGCATAGTAACCAGGGAGGTAACCACCATGTGCAGGGCAGCGAAATATCAAATACACTATACCAACAAGATTTTTCAATCATTTTGGAAAGGTCTGCCAATAGTTTTGGAAATGGCAGTTGGGTGTACACCAGAGGATACATCTGCCACCCTTTGCCCTTTTTGCATGATGATTATTATGGATGAAACATCCTGTACTACACTGTCCATGACTGAAGTTACAAAAGAAGTTCCAACATTACAAAAGGTCCTACAGTGAAGGCCTTGTGTAAATAATAAAACAGATGACATACATTAAGGTAAATAAAAATACATCAGAGTAATATTTGTTATTTATCATTAGGAGACTGCCTTCATTTGTGTCTGAGACAACCTGCTTCACTGTTTTCGTGTCCTGAATGCAGATATACTCTTAAAATAAAGGGGCCGAAACGGGTCTTTCTGTGTTTAAAGCAAGTTTTCATTCAACTTGTAACTAAGTTACAAAGTAATCTTAAACTGAAACTTTGCTTGTTTGTAAAAAGTGATTTCCGAGCCACTGATGAAATTCTGATGAAGTGATTTCTGAGTTCTACCTGATGAAAACTGTTTGCCTTTAGTGTTTTGTGCTTATGATCATTTTAATAGACGTCAGCATCACTAATTAATGATCTTCCGCTTCTCCGGTGTTCGGGTCGCGGGGGGCAGCATCTTAAGCAATGAGGTCCAGACCTCCCTTTCCCCAGCCACTTCCACTAGCTCTCGGAGGGGGGGGGGTTCCGAGGCGCTCCCAGGCCAGCTGGGCAATATAGTCAATATAGAGGAAACTCATTTCGGCCACTTGTATTCACAATCTTATTCTTTCGGTCATTACCCAAAGCTCATGACAATAGGTGAGGGTAGGAACGTAGATCGACCGGTAAATCGAGAGCTTTGCCTTGTGGCTCAGCTCTTTTTTACCACAACAGACCGGTAAAGAGCCTGCATCACTGCTGACCCAGCACCAATCCGCCTGTCAATCTCCCGCTCCCTTGTACCATCACTCATGAACAAGACCCTGAGATACTTAAACTCTTCCACTTGAGGCAAGAGCTTATAGCAGACCCAGAGAGGGCTCTCCACCCTTTTCCGTCTGAGAACCATGGTCTCGGATTTAGAGGTACTGATTCACACTCGGCTGCAAACCGATCCAGCGAAAGCTGAAGTTCACGGCCTGATGTCCCCAATAGGACCACATCATCTGCAAACATCAGCGATGTGAGCTTGAGGTCACCAAACCGGACACCCTCCGTCCCCTGACTGCGCCTAGAAATTCTATCCATAAAAATTATGAATAGAATCGGAGAGTCCAACTCTCACTGGGAACGAGTCTGACTTACTGCCAGCTATGCAAACCAAGCTCCTGCTTTGTTTGTACAGGGCCTGAATGGCTCGTAGCAAAGAGCCATGTACCCCATACTCCCGAAGAACCTCCTACAGAATACTCCAGGGAACACAGTCGAATGCCTTCTCCAGATCCACAAAGCAAATGTGGACTGGTTGGGCAAACTCCCATGAGCCCTCCAGAATCCTGGAAAGGCTGAAGATTTGGTCCAGTGTTCCACGACCAGGGCGGAACTCGCACTGCTCCTCCTGAATCCAAGGTTCGACTTATTTACCTTATATCCCTGACAATGCCAAGCCACATTCTGCATGTGTTACAACAGCGTGGCTTCGTGGTAAAAGAGTGCGGGTACTAGACTGGCCTGCCTGCAGTCCAGATCTGTCTCACATTGAAAATGTGTGGCACATTATGAAGTGCAAAATACGACAATGGAGACCCCGGACTGCTGAGCAACTGAAGTTGTTCATCAAGCAAGAATGGGAAAGACTCACCTACAAAGCTTCAACAATTAGTGTCCTCAGTTCCCAAACGCTTATTGAGTGTTGTTAAAAGGAAAGGTGATGTAACACAGTGGTAAACATGCCCCTATCCCAACTTCTTTGGAACGTGTTGCAGGCATCAAATTCAAAATGAGTGAATATTTGCAAAAAACAATAAAGTTTATCCATTTGAACATTAAATATTGTGTCTTTGTAGCATATTCAACTGAATATAGGTTGAAAAGGATTTTCAAATCATCATGTTCTGTTTTTATTTATGTTTTACACAACGTCCCAACTTAACTGGAATTGGGGTTGTACTTCGTCCACCTCTGTTTACACATTCAAGCCAACATTATAACTACATTGTCATCTACACAACATCCTGGATTTCAGGGCTATTGCACTTTCATACTCTGGGAAGATGTACTGCAGGAGTGTGTTGTAAAATGTCACAATGCAGGTATGAAGTGTTAGCACAGAAATACCAGCAATGCTTTAATGTAGGGAGAGATTACAATCCACTGCTGTTTGGCATGAGTGAAAAGCTCAATAGCCAGTTTCAACAATCAAATAAAACCTGGTAAGTCGTAAGCCAGTCATAATCAACCTCGATGCCAGTGAAGCTCTTTCAAGTGTTACAACAGTTTTCTTCAGAAATGGGAAAACAGGTCATGTGCGTAGCACTGAGTGAGAACACACGTTTGTTTTGAAGAAATTATTACTGATCACTGCTAAATACACTGAAGTACTGATGGTTAACTACAGCCATTGGGTCATACCTGCCCTGCAGAGGAGTGTTTGTATAGCTGGGTAACTAACCTTAACAGCATTTAGAGCCACTGTTAGAAAGGCTTTTCTGGGTTACTGCCTCTGACACTGTCGGCTACAGGCTGTTGTGTAAAGTGAACATAGTGTTTGTCATCAGAATATTGTGAAATACAAGTAAATTAACCTGAAAGGAGCAAAGTTTGGATGTTTGCTGGCTTGTCAGTGAATTAAATAAGTGCTTCTTTGTCCTGCTTCAGCTCATTTTTCTGGTATAATAATAATTGCTATAAGTAAAACAGATTTTTGTCATAAGTGAGCCCACTTTGGCTGGCTAAGTTGTTTAGATCATTAAGGCTTACAGAGTGGGTACATAACATAAAAAAAGTTAGCTATGCTGATGTAGAGAACAATTTCATCTTTTTTTTTGATAGTGTAACTGCTGGACCTTTTAAGGTGGAATGGATCATTCAAACAAGACGTTTACTCAATCTTCATGCTAAGAGGTGGGTCCAGCTTTGGGACATTTCTAACGCTTACTTCCAGTGTTTGTTAACTAGCTAGCTTTGTAGCTGCAGTTCAAAACTAAATAAGCAAATGCTTGACTCCAGTCATGTCTTGGCCGATCAATTGCGTTTGGGGTAAATAGGAAATCAGGTAAATTTGATTTTTCAAATTTCTACTAAAGAGTCTGTCAGACTTTGCTTTTTTGTAAAGCTCGTCTGCAAGTACGCCTATCCAGAGTGACTTGGATATTTTACCATCTGTCCGCAGAGCTGAATGTGTCGTTGTGTGGCAATTAGTTGAGCTCCGCACAATTCAAGGGTCTCCTTCAAGGACAAGGAACACTGCCTGTGAATTAGATTCACAACTGCTCACCACATACCGAGCACCTTTGTGACCCGCTACGAGCGCAGAGAGCTGCAGGGTTAGGAGGAGTAACAAAGGGTCTCTCCTGTCAGCCTGGAAATTAGATTCACATTAGCTCACACTCATGAGCTGAAAATAAGCCAGGGCAGTTCAGAAACAGTGCTTAACAGGTGATCTGTATGCACCTGCTTATCCAGTGTTTCTTCTGAAAACAAGGGCATTAAAAGGGAGTTTATCCTTCTTTGTTGGAGTAACAGCCCCTACTGTTCTGGAAAGGCTTTACACTAGATGTTGGAATGCTGTTGTGAGGATCGGATTGCATTGCCACAAGAGCATTAGTGAAGTCAGATTCTGGGTCTCAACAACTTCTCCAGCTCATCCCAAAGGTATCGATAATGGTGCTCCATCATTGCGGAGTTGCTTTTCCAATCAAATCAAGTCACGTTGATTGTCACATCGCATTTACACAGGTGGAAAGTGAGTGAAAATCTTAGGTGTGTAGCCCCCTTATAGAATTTAAATACAAAAAAACATAAACGTCTAAGAAGAAAAAGAAATATATATACACTGATATACACTGACTCTGAATATACACATATACACAAGTATGTGTAGATTGAAGGCCAGAGGATCAGAGTGAGTCTCATGAGATGTGGAAGAGGAGTAGATTGTCTATGGAGATGATGACTCTGAGGCACAGTGACGAGCCTATGGACACCACCACTACTGGCTGTTCAGCAGCCTGACGGCCCGAGGAAGAAACCATCTTGGAACCGACTGGTTCTAGACTTTATGCTTCTGTACCTCCTCCTGCTCAGCAGCTGTGAGAACAGACAGTGGCTTGGGTGGGTGGAGTCCTTTAGAATCCTCCTCCTGGTCTTCCTCAGGCAGCAGCTGGTGTATAAATCCAATATCTTTGAGAGCTGGACCCCAGTGATGTGCTGGGCTGTCTGCACCACCTGCAGAGCTTTCTGCTCAATGGCAGTGCAGTTTCCATACCAGGTGGTGATGGATCCTGTTAGAACGCTCTCCACAGTGCATATGTAGAATGTTCCGAGGATGCAGGGGTTCATGCCAAATCTCTTCATCCGCCTGAGGTAGAAGAGGCCAGAGTGTGATAGATATACACTCACCGGCCACTTTATTAGGTACACCCAGTAAAAGGTTGGACCCCCTTTTGCCTTCAACACTGCCTTAATTCTTTGTGCCATACTTTCAACAAGGTGTTGGAAACATTCTTCAGAGATTTTGGTTGGTTATTTGAGTTACTGTTGCTTTTCTATCATCTTGAACCAGTCTGCCCATTCTCCTCTGACCTCTCACATCAACAAGGCATTTTCATCTTCACAGTTGCTGCTCACTGGATATCTTCTCTTTTTCAGACCATTCTCTGTAAATCCTAGAGATGGTTGTGTATGAAAATCCCAGTAGATCAGCAGCTTCTGAAATACTCAGACCAGCCTGTCTGGCACCAACAACCATGCCACGTTCAAAGTCACTTAAATCACCTTTCTTCCCCATTCTGATGCTCGGTCTGCACTTCAGCAAGTTGTCTTGACCTAAATGCGTTGAGTTGCAGCCATGTGATTGGCTGATTAGCTATTTGTGTTAACAAGCAACTGAACCTAATAAAGTGGCCGGTGAGTGTAAATAAGCAAACTAAAAGAGAAATTTGTGTTGATGTTGAATTCATATTTAATAATGTACATACTGCTATGCATGCAGGGCATTATTTTTTCCAGTGTGCTGATGAATGGAGCAACAGCGTATGTTGGGAAGCTGCTCATCCTCATCTTCCCCTGGGGGCAATTACCTGGACCTGTTTGCCACAGTGGAATGGCCCTTGCTCATACAGGGGTCAGCAATTTAGGTTTTGTTTGGATCTCTTTCTCTCTCTCTCTCTCTCTCTCTCTCTCTCTCAGCCTTGTACAGCCCTGGCCTCATTTCCTCAAGTGGGGCCTATAACAAGGGCAACAAGGTCATCCTAATTATTAAAGCAAAAAAAAACGTAAATAACTCCCCGATATGAACAGTTTCGGTGTTGTTGTTTTTTTTTACGCAATTCGTGAAGTTGCTCTAATTGACTGGTATTGACTTGTTGGGCAATTTAATTTAAATGAAAAGAAAAAAACTGTTATGTTCTCACTCCGTGCTTAACCCCCCCCTGCTAGGGTCAGGTGTAAAAACACGTTTGGGTCAGTTGAAGCCCAACGGAACGCAGTGTACCGCATCCCCTTAGGCCCTGGAGCAAGCTAAGGCTGACTGAGCTGCATACATATCCATACATTTTAAAGTTGCAGTCAAAAGCACAATGCCAGGAAAAACATCATCTGGTCCCAATGAGCTAAACTGGATGCTATTGGAAAATTGTCCGTTCTTGCATTTAATAATTAATGGGGCCATCTTCAATATTTAATAGTCTGTGATGTATTATATATGTGACATCCATTCCCATCTTTGGAGATCAATTATCAGATATCAGTATCAATTACAGTTCCTTGGGACTGCTTAATAGATTTACCCGAATATTTTGAAACAGAGTGATATTCTTAAGCCTTTCGGGATATGAGAAAAACATGTTTACGCAAAGTTCATGTGTGTGGCAGCAGGTTCAGAAGCAGCTCCACACAAACTGTCTGTAACTGACAACTCGTTTTCACAGCGTAATCTATCAATACGAATCTCTAAAGCGTGGTCAATACTGTGAGTCCTGCTCTGTAACATATTTGAAGACCCATCTGTGACTGGACCTGAGCTACGTAGGACAGGTGTGGTGTGGTTCAACATTGTCGCCAGCAAGTGGCGCTGATGTGCCCTTTTTGCACAGCGGTTTACTGTATTTCCCGCCTGTATTCCGACAAGCCCCGCCTTCCTTCGCTGGGATTTGGTAGTAGCTTGTACTCAGCGATAGGCGGACGGTTTATGAGTATGAAGTATTAGCCAATCGTAGCGTAGGTGGCGGGGTATCACGAGCTAATCGTAAATCAGGTAGGCGGGACATGTCGGAATATGGGTGGGAAAAACAACACAGCACAAAGCCCGTCTGTGGGCTCCTCGTGAGGAAGAACTACTAGCTAATCGCCGGGCGCGAAACGACAAACCGCTAGCCAATGGCAGCGCAGGAGGGCGGGACGTGCCGGTATACGGGTGGAGGAAGAAAATAAATAAATAAACTACCGCGTACATACAGCACAAAGCCGAGCGCGAAAGGGGAGGAGCAGAGCCGGAGTAAAGTAGCAGCACGGCTGAGGCTGAAAGGCTACCGCTTCGCATCTTGCTAGCAAGCGAGGCGCTGGGAGGGTCTGTCAACTCCTCCAAGAGACTGGAGACACCTGACTGAGGGAGACACCAGGGCCAGGAACGGGTCTTTAGCCGTGCGCTCACACGCAGCACGCCGTGAATGAGGGAAGCCTCCACATCTGAGGGAAACAAGGACGAAAACACGGAGGAGGCTGCGGTTGCAGTTTGTTGAGGTGAGGCTCGGACGCCAGTGACAGCGCCGTGGTGCTTTTACTTTGTGCGTTTTATCTGCTTATGCTTGTCCTCAACGTCCGTATGAAGCAGTAGAGGAGGGCGTGTGGGATGCTACGAGACCAGCGTCCTGCGTTGTGGGACTGGAGCTGCGTGCGTTTGTGCCATCCTTTCCAGATGTGTCAGGATAAGCTTGTAGTGCGCAAGCGCTCAACGCTTAAAACTTGCTGTCAGGGGTTTAGGAGACTGCCGGAGCTGCTGGCAGTTGGACAGATGTAGTTAGTCTCCTGAAACAAAGAGACAGTGCTTAAAGATGTCAAAATAGCCTTTTCTGTCAGATGTCAAATCAGGGCTGTGCCTGTAGTTATGACAACTAAGTCCATGTATACAACGTTTGGTGCACGACTAGAGTCCTAGGCAGGGCTCAGAGGTAAACACTGCCCTTAGTAACACTTGGTTGTTGTAATTCTGCTGTCCTCATCTCTCATTCTGAATGGTGACCCCTATAATATTTGACAAGATAGGGTTCACGTCCTAGACAGGGATTAAGCCTTGTTCAGAATTACACAGTGCTCTGAATGGAGATCCTCCATTAAGAGAGAGGAATGAACTCCTGGACTACGCTTAACCTCTGTCTGGGAAACTGAGCCATAGTGTGCGAGCTAATATTCTTGTGCTGATTCAACTCCAGTGATTCAGTTTTAGCCATTATTGGATCATGTGCATTTTATGATCAGACTGTACTCTGCTGTGCTCTGCACTGTAACACTGGATTCATCTCTACTGTCTTGGAGAGTGGAGAGTAAGTTTCAGTTGTCTTCTCCTAGTGATTCATACGAGCACCGAAGCTTTGGTGATGAGCTGTTAAGTTTTTTCTGGTGTTCACCAGTCAGATCAATTCCACTTCAATTGAGTGTGAAAATGTACTGGATGATGGTAAAAATGTGTACCTCAAGATGGCTGGTAATAAAAGTGTTTGTGGTACAGTAGCTGTTGAGGAGAAAGTCTCTTTAAGACACTACAGAGAGTGACACGCCGCACCAGTGTACTCTTTTTTGGTGTTATTCCTGGCCTATGGCTTCAAGAGCGCACTGTCAGAGTAATCTTTGTTCTGTCATATACTATTATGGTTTTTCACACCCAGAAGTGCAGGTACAGATGTATAGCTCATCTCTCAGCGGAATTGCAGTCTTGTCATGTTGGCTGAGCTTCCAGCGGCAGTCAGGAGGAGCAGACACCTACACTGATAATATTGGCAAATCTATCAGGTAGCGTGGTCACATTGAGGATTAAAGGCTTACGGCGCGGTCATCCCAGAACAGGGCTGAGGGTCTGAACCTGCTAAAGTGAGATTCTGCTCAGAGGCTGTTAAGCGCATACCAGTGTGAACGTTCCAAAACACACATACTTTATATACACATGTGCATGTAATATATGCACATCTGTATATGCAGATAGACCGACATTTGCCACCATTTAAATAGTACTTACAAAGTTTTTTTTACATTTATAAAAAAATGAGTCTGAGACATATACAGAGTCATTTGGAGCGGTTTGATGTGAAATGGTGTACTGTAGTGAATATTATCATCTGGGTTTTCTTTACAGTGGGGGTGATAGGAACTCGCAGTCATGATGTCTACAATGCAAATATAGCCATTTTATTTACCATCCAAAATGAACCGTGAACTTACATGTGTCTTCTGAGTTTCATAAGTAATGCTGATGATGGTAAAAGAAAGGCTTTTGCACTATAACGCACTGTATATACCTCTCTGCTATGAATGGATTTAAAAATATAGCTTTTATAGCTTTTAAAGGTGTTAGTGAGTGTGATTTGTATTGGTCTTACTATAATCTGACTGACTGAGATCACACATATCATCGCTGCCCAAAGTAAAACAAGTATCCCCAAAATAATAATTTTACAGAAGGTAAAAACCTTTTTTGCGTTCAATATAAGTTAATGGAGAGAGATTTTATTCTAAGCAGTTTTGGAGCATTTCTATTGGTCTATTGGACATCTACACAATGTAAAGGACAGCTGCCAAGCTCAAATGATGCAAAATCGCAAAAAATTGGAGATGCATGGTTTTCATTGCACAGCAACGCTATTTAAAATGTTGGTTGGATTAATATTTCCAGTCTTTCCTTTTTGCTAAACCAAGTCGACTTTGGTTAGCAGCACACCATTGTAAATGTGATCTACACCGTACATATAATTTCCTTATTAGTATTGCAGTCAGTAATGTAATCTAAATTACCACAGTATCTGATTGCTTTCTTCATATAGCATTACGTTTGAGCTTTCAACTGAGAAGTTAGATGATGAAAGCCTTCTTAGCTGAGGTTATGCTCGCTGTCAGTGGGTCACAATTGCTTTTTTAAAAAATATATTGTTTTTTTATTTAAGCAGACGAGCACTGCCTGATAATTTGTCTTATATTTTATTTAATATTTTTGCTTTAAGATATATATCTCTTTTAATATATTTCAATTGAATTGTGCCATGACAGGTTCTCTTACCCTCCCCCAGCCCTGCTACTTGGGGATTACAGTTTAAAAGCATAGATGAAAGCAACAGTAGAGAATAACAGTAACAGTAGTAGCAGCAGAGAGAATAAGCTCACACTGTTTGACAGGACTATTATGTTTTTGTAAGTCAAATCAGGAAAGGTCTTGATGGGGGCACGGTTTAGTACTGCTGGTATGTGATAGCAAGACTTAGATGGAGGCTTACATTGTAATGGAGAAATGGCCTGACATGTAAGCAGTGAGTCAAGCAGGATAGCCATTCAGCATCTATTTAAAGCCTCATTATAGAGTATATGGAAGATGACTTAGAATGTTTTTTCAGTCCGTCATTGGTCTTATTTGCTCAAATTATACCTTAAATGAATTCTTTTTTTCTATTAAAAAGTAGTGCATTTTTATAGTTATACGATGAAAGGACTTTTATCTAATTTATCTAATCTAATAACATTACTTTCATGAAAATCACGATTTCCAGAGGGTGAAGGTAATTTTCATCTCCAATGTCGAATGTGAGCAGCAGTGGTTATCTCTTGCAACCAGTGAATGTATGTATCACATCTTGCACTTGTAAAAGACCTGAACTTTAGACTGAAATGCTTTTGCTTTGAAGCTTATCATACTTTTTTAATGACACAGAAAAAAACTTAATTGCAGAAAATATTTGTTTCATCAGTGACAATTCTTACAGAATGAAAACCAGAGAGATCTAACTGTTCACCATGTGGCCATGAGGGACAGGAATGCAGTCTTACTTCCTGTAAAATGCTTTTTATTTTGGTAATGACATTAAAAATACATTTTTAATTTAAAAGTTAAAATTAATTTCATGTTCATGTACAACTTCTTTAAAATGTCTTTAAAAAAACCATACAAAGAAAAAAAGTATTATTTTCACAAGTTGAAATTTAGCAGTTAGGGTTTGACAACTGAAAATACCCTAGAAGTGTACCTGTTCATAATAACACATGAGCAGCAGAGCTTCATCCTGGACTACTGAGGATAATTTCAAGGGTCAAACTAGGAACATGTGTTAAAAGTGCTAAAATAGTGCTGTTAAAGTTTCACATTGGCATTTTTTAATGCCTTAACATTCACTGTGTTCATATGCATTTCTGAATAAAACATGTCATCACACAGTTGGCTCTATAAACCTAGATTCAGAATAAACCTCCGTAGAATGCAGGTTTAGCCATGGTATGATATGGAATGAAGTATTAAGGAGCTGTGAAATGAGCAAAATACTAGTAGTATTACTATTATATTGCTATAGTGATTGCCCTACATCTTACAGTATATTAATGCACAGGTGGATCAATCATGTGACATAGTTGAAGATTGGCCTGCATTATTAGTAATGTTGATGAATTAGATGATCACTTTGATCAATCCGAATAATTACAAAACAGTCATTTGCTGCTATAGTACAGTATTCAACACAAAAAACGTCACTGGTTCTCATTGGACTCATTTATGTGATGATAGTGTGCTAAGGCCACTATCATGATAAAAGTTAACAAATGATGTATTGTGTGGCCCTGGTGATAGGATATCCTTCCTGGTCGAATATTTCAGCAAATACTTATTGCAGAGGTATAATACTAGCTATCCCCTTATCTTATTTGTGTTCTGTTTAGCTGAATAAAACAGAGCAGCTTTTTCCTTTCATTATCATGGAAATGTATGAAATAGCAATAAATCGGTATCTGGCTATTGAGTCACAGGAGAGTGCTCTCTTTCCTGTGAGTGGCCGAAAGAGCTGAAATACAGCTTGTGCTTGTGGACGTGCTCAGATGAATACACAATAGCTTGTGACTAGAACTCCCTATGGAATGCTGGTCTCTGATCTGTCTCCATATATAGACAGGAACCCATGAGGATGCGTTGGCAGCATCAACTCAAGCTAAACAAACAGGTGAGGGAATGGATATCTTGCTTTCCATTGGACATAGAAACAGGAAACTCCAGCAGGAGATGGATGAGCGAGAGCAGATCAGTAAAAGACTACAGCCGCTTTGAATGTGGCTCATGATTTGTGTGCTCAAGCCAGATAATCAAACAAGTCCTGCCAGCACCCATGATGAGAATTAGTATGCAGAATATTCAACCACAGTGGCCAAAGTAAAAGGAGTAATATACTTGCTAATGTAGAAAGGGCAAAAGGCCGCGAGCAAACTGCACAATTTGCAAGCTCTTAAGAGGCCATGTGAGCCATTAGAGGCTGTCCATGCTACCCATATCCTGCCTGATCCTTCACCCTCAACTCCCACCACACAGAGTACACAGAGCTGCGGCCATGCTCTGCTTTGCATGCTGTTTTTGATACCATATGCTGCTGATTGATAAAATTAGTCCACAGTACTTTCCCTGTATATCATTATATAACAGTATCAGATTGAACTTTTTATTGTTATTGAACTCATGTTTTCTCATTACTGGTGGTTGACACACTTTTTTTTTTTTTTCCTTTTCTTTTTTTTTTATACCCGATTTTCTCCTCAATTTAGTTGTCTCCAATTATACCTGCTAGTTAGGACACCCCCAGTCACACGATACTACCAACGCTAGGAGTGGTGAAGGCTAACACAGGCTTCCTCTGAGACCTGTGAAACCAGCCACCGCTTCTTTTTGAACTGCAACTCACACAACGTCACGGGGCAGCCGAACGTGCTCGGAGGAAAGCGCCAACCGCCAAACGCGTTGAGTGATGGGAGGAGAAGGGGGGCCACCCTACCCAGAGATCAAGGCCAATTGTGCTCTCTTGGACTCCCGGCTACGGATGGCTGTAGCATCACCAGGGATCGAACTCGCTATCTCCTGATGATAGGGCCAACGCTTAGACTGTTGCACCTTTTTAAAAATAAAGAAATGGTTTCTTGGAATGATCTTAAAGAATTCTTCAGTGAAGAAACATTTTTGTAAAAGAGCTTTATGACTGTGAAGATCCTTTTTTTTAAATGAAAAAAAAATGAAAGAAGTAAACTGTCGGTGGGGTGGTGTCCCTCACATCACTGTGGTACTCCTTCAGAACCTTTAGTTAGGAAAGACAATTGTACCGTAATAAATTTCAGTTATATTTTTTAACTTTCTTCAATACCCTGTCCTGTTTCCAGACTTTTAATTTTATTCTTCTGTTGAAAGACAGGTATTGGCATGGTGCAAATATGTACTTGATAAATAAAATCCCCTGGCAATTAATAAAATATAAGATAAAATATTCACTATATTTTTTTTCAGATGGTGTATAAACCACCATAATGTATATTATTTTTAAAAGTGTATATTAAAAACATCTTAACCAGTCTTTTAATTTGCCTGTTTTATGTTTTGCTTCCCTTAAAAAGAGCTTGCACCATTTTTTCAAAATTTCCAATGTTACGATGAGAACAAAGTCCCTGAGAGTGGTTTGATGTGAAATTATCTGTTTTAAAGAAGCTTACTGAGTCAGAATTGTTTACAGTGGTGGTGATAGGAATTAGATGTTAGAAGCATTTAATGCTTCTAAAAACTTCCTCTCAGAAAAGTAATACATGGAATGCCTAATGTCTGAGACCCTTTTCATGGTGGTTCTGAGATTTGGCCTATTTTTTTTTTTTTTTATTTGTTCATGGCGGAGAGGTACACAGAGCATTGTGAGGCAGAAAAGTACACAAAGACATTTTTTATTATTTTTTTTTTTATTTACTACTACTTTATCAGCATTACTTATTTAAACTGGCATGTGTAGGGTCACTGATCATTGTGAATAGTAAGTAAAACGGCCATGTTTGTGTTGCAGACATTGCACCTCATGCTTCCAAACAACTCCACTGTAAAGCAACATGAGTCAGTAAGTTGGTAAGAATGAACCATTTCACACCAAACTGTTATGAATAATTTTGTTAACATCTCAGTGAATTAATTGTACAGAAACATAAAAAATCAGTGGAATTCACATTTAAAATAACACCAAAGAGAACCTTATTGTAAATAATTGTATTGTTAACCAGAAAGAAGAGCGAATGGTAACTTTCTCTCTTTTGCTGTTAATGCATGTTGTTTGCTGAAGCAGCCAGCAAACAACATGCATTAACAGCATAACTAAAGTTTCGTTATCACTGTCAGTACTGCTAAACCAAAAAAAGCCAATATTATTGTGTGACACAAATACAGGTGTATGTGATATCATCCCACACTAATACAATACGAAAGTAAATGTTATCATGATACCAAATCACAGTGCATTCAGCTTGTGTGCACTGCTAGTTTCTTGTATAACCTCATCTCCATGCACTGAGCTAATTGCAAATCGATGTAGTTTTGTGCATTACTCGGATATTGTTTTACCTTCCGAATATTGGAAATGCGTATTGTAATTTCACTCTACTTTTGTCGTCATTGTGGTCACTTAGAAGCGAGTCCTCGTGCATCACAAAGAAAGGAGGCCACAGTGTCCAACTGAAATGACAGCATGTAGTAACATGCTGCCAGGCAGGGTTGGAAACCGGGGCAACAGTGCCATCCTGATCAGAGCGTGAAGTCTTCTGCAGTCACCCTGAACCCCTCCCCCAACCCCAAGACTCTCAGCAGGGTGCAGACACAGAGATGTCTCTCGCTGCCTGGCTCAACTTACTTCTGCACTTTGGTGATGCAGTCAGGCTCCCACTCCACTCAAAACGTGCATTCTTTGTTTTCTGCAATTTTTGTAAATGAGTTTTTTCTCTATTTTTTTCCATGGCACTTCACGCTACTTATGGTCCCCTGTGGAACGCTTCAGATGGAAACAAGTTGTCAGACATCATTGGAAAGCGCAGTGGTGCTGAGGGCTGTTGTGCGCAGGGGCATTATGTAATAATTTATTTGCCAAGTAAATAATTGAATCGGGCTTCAAGGATAACAGCTCCATCTAGGGCAAAAGAGCGAACTCAGGTGGAAAACCACACGGATGATTTATGATTTTCCACTATGCGCTTGGCCTCTGCGGACAGATCCTCTGCGGTCTGGAAGATAGCCACGGCACACTGCCCTTCTGGGGTCATTTTGGCCATTTAAATACGGTTAAATCTAAATGTGGATTAGGCCAACTACCTGAATTTTCATTAAGTAATGTATCTAGAGCTGCTCCTGGCTGTTATAGGATGGGAGGCAAGGCTTGTTTGTTCTTTTCAAAAAGACAAGCTTCAAAGAGGCCTTCCTTACTGTTCTTAGCAGGAAACAAGCACAACAAATATTATTAGGCAGCCAGTTGAGCAGTTATTCAATCATATGTTCATGTATATTTTGTGGATTAAGGTTAAAAACATCATTTTCTTACAAAGCTGTCTTAAACACTGGGAGTTTGTGTTTGATGATATTCAGTTTCACGACTTCAGTGAGAATTGCTCGTGGAGAACACTGCTGTGGAGAGCACTGTTGTCCCTCGAGCAAAATAACTAAAAAAGTTTAACTTTTTACAAACATGTTAAATTAAAATGGTTTCTAGGGCTGCGCCAATTAAGATTTCGATTTCTTTGCAGACAATTTGGCTGATGTTTGATTTTTATTTTCGTTTATCTTAAATCCCAAAGCTCACACTTCACAGGCTAAATGAACACGTGAAACACTTTAGTAGGTTTCTTAGAACTTTCTGTTAGCCAAATTCATAATATAAAAACATTTATTTGCTCTTTAATGGCCCAAACTGGCAGTCCTCATTCTTAAATGAGAAATTGGGTGCCTATTTAAAAAATAAATAAATAAATAGATAAATAAATAAAGTGTCACATCAGCTATTTAGCCCAACAAGTCATGCACAATTATTCAAATACAGCACAATGACTCCTGCCAATGACTTCATATAATTGCTACACAATAAAATATTCAATTGGCCAATTGCCAGTAGCATGTTTGGAGCAAAACTCTGCAGAATTCCAGTCTTGCTCTATTTCAGTTATGCATCACTGTTGGTTACCTTGTATAATGGGATATACAGTAATCAGAATGCATAAGAATATTTGTGCTGTCATTTCATTCGTGTGGTAATTGGGCCCATATCGTGGAAAAATTCATTTTCCTTTTATTTATTTATTTATTTATTTAGAAAGACTTTCATGACTTTCAAAAACATTTCAAAATGTCCTGTTCACTCTCCAGTCACTCTCCAGTAAAAGATAATTAAAATAAATAAAACTACTAAAATACAAAGAAATAAGGCATCTGGGCCCTTTAAAACCATATGGTGCTGGTTTTAATTGGGTTGTAGGCTTTTAGGATTGATAGTGCAATATCCATCCATAAATGAATCCTTACTATATGTGCTGCACTAAACTTTTCACAAGTAAATGCTTGTAGGGGCCAACTTGAATTGAGATTATATGCTTAATAAAAAGGCCAAATCAGTTTCCCTAGATATGCTGTAAATATAGGAAATAGATGTTAATTCATCAGGGCAGTACATAGTGAAAATAACCTACTTAATAGCTTGCAGTACTTCTCTTTTTCTGGAAGGGAAGAAATTTGGGCAGGGAGCGCATCTGGTTGCTGGTGCCAGTGCCATGCCGAATTTGAATAATGTGGCTGAGAAAATTGCACGTTGCCATTTTCATTTAGAAGTGCTCCTGCCAGAGAGCACCATCACGCGTAGAGAGAAAAACAAGACATCCGCTGGTGTTGGTTGCTGGCCGTCGACATTAAAATAGTGTGAAGTAGCAGGGACTTGCTCCAAAACAAGGCTGCTCACAGCCGGGCGTCTAACATGCTGAAAAGTAGCTGAAAGCAGCGTGATTGTTGCTGAAATGTGCGGCCAAGAAAAAAAGAAAGCAGTGAAGTGTAGAAGCAGGAAAAATGGATGACTTCCATGGAAACAGCGCAGGAAGTGTTTGATAATTCCGCACTTGCTAATGACTGACTAGTAGTATGTAGGAAATATGTCAGCATCACTGTTTTTATTCATTTTTTAAATTATGGTTCCTTTGGAAATAAAATGTTTTAAGATGATAATTCCATAATTACTTCTTTTTTTTTTGCATCTCAGATTAGAAACTGAGAAGTTCCTGGCTGTCTCTCAACTCTGCCCTTGAGCTTTGTGATATGCTTGAAATTAATTTGCTTTTACAATCATGTTGTAAGTGCCCTTAGCAGCACTGCATATCCAGTTATAATAATTATATTATACCAGCCAGTTTACTGTATCAAAATATCAGGGTCAGTTTTGAGTCAAATCACAATTTTAATCCCCACTTTGAGCTTGAATTTGAAATGTTTCCAAAAGGTCTGAACTGAAATGAAGAAGAGTCCTGTTGGAAATCTGCCTCAGCAGCCACACCGCAAATGAACTCGGAGCGAGGCAGGGTAACACATTATTAATGGTTTGCCTTTATCTCATGGCCTGTAATTGGTCTCTGGTGATTGCCAAGTATTTTGATTAAGAAATGCTGTTAAACTGATGTATTACGTCTGCAAGTCAGTTTATCTGTCAGATCGCTATTGTAATCAATTGATAATTACAAAAATGATTTATTGCTCGCGTTTGTGTTGACAGACGAACAATAATTGCTAAATGGAGGTTTCAGTGCAGCTTGAGAGAGACTCATTTGAAGTTTTGATTTTTACAGCGTAGACATTATATCCATTAAATGAATGAAATAAATGAAAAGTGATGTGATATCCAACCAAAATGATTCTCTAATATTTTGGGAATACAGTATCAGGTTTTAAGAAATGTAATCCTGTTTGCAAACGACTTGATTGAATAGAACAGTAGAATGGCATGTTCATGTTGTGTTTTGTTTTTCGGTATTATTCTTTCATAATTGAAGATAATCTACCGTACATTTTTCTTTATTAATTTCATCCTCTAGTGACTTGACAAAAAAAAGTCTCATCCGCTGACAGTGTGCGCTTGGAGCGAGATAGAAACAGTGGAATTGTATAAGTGGAAACCAATGAGGGAGTAAATGATCTTGTGTGGAATAATAAGAAAACATCCCTCATTTCGTGACAAAGTAAACATTTTTCTCGTTGTTATCACTGATTGGTCTGGAACAGAGCGGAGTGTTTGCACGGGAACAAAACAGGTCATGTAGTGTGTGAAATAAGCAAACACGGAAAGGATTTTTCTGGCCGGACTCAATCTGATGAGATTAACACTACCCTGCTGGTGCTCTAAAAGCATTTAGGACGGCAGTGATTGCATTGGGAATCTTATTATGTTTGTATTAGGTAGAAAAAGAAAAGATTATTGTTCTCTGTCTGTGCTGACTACATTTTTGAGATGTAGTTGAATGTCTCATTTCACAGTTATTTTGCCAGTGCATTTTTCCTTTTTTCCTGGGGCAGATGACATTTTGCAGTGTGTAGGTCTCTACTGCACAGACAATAACATGATGTTTTGTTTTTTTCTCTTTTTGATGTAGGGGTATACATTTCTTAAAGGTTATACTGGCACCAATTGCATCTCCTCATATGCACTAGGACCTGGCCAATATAAATATTTTATGGCCAGTACAGATGCTGATATCATTAGTATTATACGGTACCATGCAAAAGTCAGAGGCTGCCCTTCATTTATTTAATTTCTAATCAAAATGGCAATTAAGTACAACTTATTCATTTTTCAGGATATTTAGGAGCAGATGAAAGAAAAAATTACACACCTGCATGATGGAAGTCAAAGAAAAACACAAACAAAAATCCTGAAAGATATATAGACAATGAGACTCAGCCGTGCAATACCTGGTACATCACCAAAACTGTCAGCATCAGATAAACAGTACTTAAAGCTTTCTACTTTGAGAAACAGGACAAAATCAAACTCCACTCTTAAGATCTGAAAAAAATCCGCAGGTGTTTCTGTCCATCATTCCTCTGTGGGAAGACAACTCTGTGCTAGTTTAGTCTGGAAGGAAGTGTAGCTGTCGTGAAGCTGTTACTGAGAAAAGAAAACAGACAAAAAGAAGAACATTTTCAACAAAGAAGCTGCTAATGTTTTCAGAACAATGGACTGACCACTTCAGATAGGGACATAGCTAGAACTTTTAGAAAGTGGTGGCCAGGTAAGACCCAGAGACCTTATTGGGGTGGCACAAAAATGCCAAATAATGTTACTATATTAAAATGACATAAAAGTGATTTTTTCCTCTGCATGTAACCGTATATTCAACATATCCAGATGAATCATGTCCACATGAATAAAACAGAACATCAGTACAGTTGTGGCCATAAGTTAACTAAATGACTAATCTGCTGACGTAATATATTTTGGTCATTCATTATTAAATTATTTAATAATTATAAGTAAATTATTTAGTTGAATCAAATAAACTAGAAAATGTTACTTTTTACAGTTCAGAAATGTTAAGAAAAACATATGTAGACGGTCCATAGAAATAATAATACATTTAGGTTCCATTCACTACAGGTTTTACATCTAATGGTGACATTCACTGCAAGTTTTGTGAGTCTAATGATTAGGAAGCTAATCAGACAGCACTGTATAAGGTAACCTAAATGGTAAGTATGTAACATAAACGTGTTACATTATTTTAGCTGACTAATTTTTTTATAGTTAACTCATCTTACTATCTCACTTCATAATGTTGCTCACAGAGCAGCGCTGCTAACGGAACACAGCGCACATTCACCTGCCTGTTTGCTGAGCAAATTAGCCAATCACAGGAAGAATGCTACCTGCAACTTTCTTACTTTCACTAAATGTGGAGGTGGGCTTGCTTATTTCGCTGTGGCACTGGCCACTCCTTGGCTGTACCTCTGTTCCCAGAATCCAGACCCCAACATATGTGAAAGCGAAATGCGATTACTTTGGAGAAGCAGGAAAAGCAGCCAACTTCTAAGACTGAACATTGAAGGTGTGGAACAGTATCCACTTTGAAAAACTAAAAGCAAGTCTCCTAAAAAGAATATAAGCTGTAATAAAGGCAAAGCATGGGCACACTATACTGAAAACATTTATATTATATTTAGTTGTAAAAAATATATATATACTTTTTTCTGTGTTTTGATGAAAGACATTGGAAATAATGCAGTACTGTATTTTTGTCTCTGAATTTTTGCACAGTACTGTATTTTATATTTTAAGTTTGTAGTTCAGTAGTTTTAGTTAAACAGTAGTTTACTGAGTGATATGATTGTCAGTTCTCAGCTGTCACTCTTCTGAAATAAATTCACAGTTTTAAATAATAGATGTATTGTAACACTGAGGAGAGGCTACCCATAATTCTTTACTGTTCTTCCTTTTCTCATCAGTTCTCTTGGCATCATGTTATTCTCATGCTAAAGGTGAGATTTGGATACATTTTATGTATCTTTTGTTATACTGACCTCAGATGGTGTTTTGTGTTTAAATTCATCATTTCACCCTGTATTGCTGTGTTATATAGTCAATACAGCATATATATATTGGTAATGCACGTAGATGCACAGCACCTTTAGTGTTGAATGGACTCAGGTAAGCTCTGTGAACATTCAGGTGAATACTCAACTTATCATAACAATATCAACATCTCCCTGAATAAACCTTTAGCACAAGAGTCTTGGGCAGTGAAGTACATCCCTCTGCAAAGACATTTACTTGATTATCCTTGAGACTGACATTATGCATCTAGCCTCTCACATATATATGTATATTTTATATATATGTAGTGCTCTCTCTGGAAATTCTTTTCCTAGAAGTGAGTAAAAAAGGCTTGTGCTGTGACTGACATGGAGCAGCTTTGTGGAATAACAGCAGAGGCTTTGTTTACTCCAGACAAGGTTTGATGTGGCACCCCTCTGTACCAAACTACAGCAAACAGGAATTTTATCAACTCAACCTTTATTGACAAAAAGGCATATTTATTGTGGAATGTAATGTAATATCACAGTACAGGTGCACAATGTGACAACTTTATTATCATGATACTTCTAGATGTTTTCATAATGCACGATATGGCACAATGAACTATGTGATATAATATATATTATAAGATGTCTGAAAAAGTATGTAAGTTGGAAAAGACAAAGTAGTGCCACAAAAAATATCTGACTATGAACACAGTGATTTCTGTTTAACATTTCACACACTTCTGTGCATTAAATACAATTAAACAGGAGTAATTGTACTTTCTTTGTAATCAGACATGGTGTGTTTGTGTGTGTGTGTGTGTGTGTGTGTGTGTGTGTGTGTGTGTGTGTGTGTGTATTTTATATATAATTATAATATCAGTGCCATGAGTGTTATTGACAGAATAAAAACATATTTGCTAGGCACTTCAGATTTTATGTAAAGTACAATTTAAAACACATCAATACTAAAGAAATGAACGCAATGTTTTTGTGTTAATCTGTTTTCACAAAATTTTACTTTTCACCAAATTAATTATTTTATTTTACATTCAAATTGGCTCATTCTGTGATGCTGTTAACATTTTGAAAATGTTATAATTCTGAATTTTATCAATACTGTGCAACACTAACTCAGGCTACTGTTGTGATCTGTGTCTTTAGCTTCTTTTCCTCCCTCCTCAGTATTAATCCTGTTGTTTTCGTCTTTACAGGAGCACCTGACTATACTCAAAAGATCTCATTAGACTGTGATGAACATCATCATCTTCCACAGACTGAAGGTACCACTCTATTTGTCTGTTTTTTTTAACAAGACCTACTTATACTGTATAATACTGTATATATTCATACGCAGTGTAAAAGGATGATAGTTTCTCTGACTTTCTTCATTTTTGGTTTGGTTTTATGTTCCTTTTTAACCCTTACAAGTTGCAGTTATGTTTGGGGATAGTAAATAACGGTGTAGTTTAGTATTAATCATATTTGAATCATAGGTCATTGAAACAAGCATTTAAATAGTACACCAAAACAGCAGTAATAACTAGACTGTTAAGGGTTAATGTTCTCATATAGGTATGAACTGTTTGTGTTTTCTATGCACTCAAGATTGAAGCCTAGCAAATGTCCTTGTAGTGACAAAGGGTGCATGTATTACCGTACCTTTTACCATTTTCAGTCATACTTTTATGTATAAGAAATTCATTGTTAATTTTAGTTTCCTTCAGTTGCTCTGACAGTGGAAAGTGAACACTTTGATGTGTAACTTAATTGTTAGCTGAAATTTAATCCTTTCTCTTGACCCATGTTGAGATTTGTCTTCATGGATTTGCCAATTGGTTGACCAGTAAAATTCCATCACCTGGCAATTACAGGTTTTGTGCATGTAACTCTGGATCTTCAAAAGGTCAGATTCCAAGCATAAAGGTCACTGAGAATGCCCAAACCTCTCTGCTCCTGTATCCAGGCTTGGTTAAACAAAATTGATTTAATTGGGTTAGCCTGTTGTGAAGCCAGCCTAATAGGACATGCAGCTTTTTGATTCTGGGATTTGCAGTGACCATTCCTGACCTGCTTGTTGTGGGAGTCCAGGGATTTGGGTCAGTGGTCAGCATTTCATGTGTTTGAAGCTGAAGCGCCAAAATTCATTTCAAGTTCTTTCTCATAGGAGAACATACTACAACAGCCAATGTAATATAGTGTAAATATGGCTCATAATTAGGAACAAGTCATTAGTTTTATAAGATATTTAAGGTAATAAAGCTAAAGTCTGGGATGAAATGTGTACTTATCTGTTCCAAGTTGATTATACAAGAGTTATAAAAGCAAAGGATTTAAATGATTGCTTTTCAGCAAATACATACTGAAATCTTACAAGTACTATAAATATGTTTTTATTAATCAGTCCAACAGTATTTCTTTTTCACAAGGTTATGTATGTATGTGTGATAAATAGTGTGTACCTGCAGCATACATTCTTAACAATAACAGCATATATGCTGTCAGTGATGCTTGACAGCTCTGCTGAATAGACCATAAGGTGTTGAGTAGATGTATGTGCCACAGAAAAGTTGTTACGTTCATGATTGTGCTGGGGTGATATACTGGTGTTGGTATTATACAGAAATACACATTTTTAGTTTTTGGTTCATGTAGACACTCCTTCGAGTAGAACTCTGAAGTCATTAACATTTGAAAAACTGTTGCACACTGTGATAAACAGAAATGTTCCATATCCAAAACATTTTGTCCTACCTACGTTTTTCCTCCAAATGGAATGAAAATATGGATATTGCTACACGCAGGCTAACACTGCTGAGTCGCTGGTGTTGTTGTATAATAGTGGATCTATTTTGATGTGACATTACTTCAATGGGCAAGACTATTATCTTGCTAAACAATTTCATAATTCAGAGGATCCGGTGACACTCAGGAGGAGAACGAGTTGTACTAAAGGACTCAACATGGCTCAATTTGCCATTCTAACAGAATGCTACTTTTCAAGTTCGTTTTAATTCTGTTTCAATTTCTGGACAAAATCAAAAACAAAGGTGAAGACATTTATGGTAATAATAATGATATGTCATGACCTTCTGTGTCCCTCTTTTATGCATGATTTGCATAGTAATGATGATGCATGTTGATCCTATTTTCTCACTTTTTTAAAAATAGCAATCACTGTGGCTTAACACTGCTGTCCACCTACATCACCCATGCCTAAACACACAAACACACACACACTTACAGAAAGATTAAGACATCTCAGGCCTGGTTGGTTGTGGGTGGTGCGGTGTCATAGTTAGACCCCTGGGGGGCTTTCTCACAGCAGGGGTCACAGTAGCCCATCTCATGCAGGCCATTGAGCCTAATACGTGTGAACGAGCTGCATTCACAAGCCATCATGATCAAGTCCCACAGCCTGGTCCTGTTTAAGAGCCATTAGAGACTGTGCTTTAGTATAAACACCATCTGAGAGAGTATGAAGTACAAAAATAATCCAGGCAGGCATCCAGCCCCTGAGCTAGCACTAAATAAAATTGCTTTTCTAGATTCTAGATGCAGTATGCATGACTCAGGTAACCAGTGGATAACACATATGCTATTTAACATTTTGCTAAACATATAAAACAGCTCCTTAAATATATGGTCGATTTTCATGGCTTTTTTTTACGCATACAATGTAGAGTATTTTGCATAGTAGTGTAGAGCACAATGGGATTCTAGAATGTTTTCATTTGCATGCTTTAACTCATTTCCATTAGCACAGTGGCCGAAAATGCTCATGTGATTTGGCTTAATACTGACATACCATTAGAATCCCATAGTGAGGTGCTAGCAGAAATAGCATGATGATAGAATGTTTTTTTTAACCAAGTTTTAACATTTATGTCTGAACTGAAGGCCTAGCATGGCCTCATGGTTCGCCACTGGTGTATATGTGTTGTGTCCCAATAGCACTTAATAACGTATTTACTTAACCCATTAAAATCCCATGCTTATTATGGCCTAAGTCTTACTACAATGCAAACTGTCAAACTGGAGTCATTCTTGTGTGAAAGTGTGATATGTTTTGGCTATTTAAGGGCTTCAACCTTTTTGTAATAACACTCTGTAGGTTCTGTACAAATTCTTTAAGGGTTTTCCGGATGGATTAATCTGAACACCTTTAAACGTGTGTTGCTGTGGGAAACCTGCATCTCTTAATGCACCCATGAGATGATTTGAATGTATTAACATGATGTAAACCTTGACCAGAAACATTTAGTGCTGTATTGCACAGCCTTACTGAAACTAGAAACTCCTCACTGAAACTCCATACTGCAGAATCTAGACAGCTCTTTGATAGTACTGAATAGCTGTAGAGAAATATTAGCTATGTCAGTAATCTTTAGTCCCTTTGATGGCAAGAACATGCAGCAGAGGTTGTAGACAGATATTGTCACTGAAGTAGGAAGTGTAGCAATAGCTCTTTCCAGACAGGGTGGATTAGTAAAGAATGAAGCAGCCACAAACCGGTTCTGTGATGGAATGAAAATTTGTAGAGAAGTAAGATAACACTGATGTGCTTGAATGCTAGCTAGCTTTGCCTGCTAAAATGTGTGTTAAAAGCTGGTCTGGAAGCTGTGGGGATGCACTGGAAGGCGGAGACGGCGTTGATTGACAGGCCAGCTCAGAGGAGCTGTGAGGAGAAGGTTACCGTTTCCTCGCCAAATGTCACCACATTCAGAAACTTTAGAAACAGTGTCACCTCCACTGACATTGATCGCTTAAGCTGGGCCCTCCATCTCCTGTTTTATGGATGACCAAGTGAAAGAGCGTGGACTCTGTAGAACACAGGATCCCTATGGGCTGCTGCTTTTAGCATTGATAGAGATATCTTCAGGACTATGGGGAATTTAATACTGAGAGTATCTGTAGGCATACTGGATTGGTTTCAGTCAAAAGGTCAGTCAAATAATGCCTCTAGGGCAGAATTTGTTCTAAACATGACATACTTCACCTTTGCTTGTTTGTGTGTGCGCACTGATGAGCCCGTACTATTGTTGCATCAGTCAACAACAGCTGCAGTTATATGAGAATACAGTCTATATGAGATGACTGTTCAGCATTAGTCTATGAGAATAATAGGATAAGTGTTAATTTTACATACATCGCTGCTGTCGGAAAAAAACCTTGTATCTCCATTTTGTTGTTTTTTCAGTTTTTTACATTATTAAAAATGCCTGTTGCCCTTTACATTGTGTCAAAAGTTCATGATGAATGGACCAAAAGAAATGGCCCAAAATTGCTTGTAAAAAAGTCTGGTTCCACTGACTTACATTAAAAGTAAAGCATGTTTTTTCATTGTCCTGTAAATTTACCATTTTGGAGATACAAGGTTTTGTTCTGACTACAGCTATATAGATGGCAAAAGGCTCAAATTATGTTACTCGTACAAATCGCTGTAGACAAATACACTCTTATACATTTACAGTGGTAGGTAAATGTAGTACTGTGCCTAACAGAGTAGTGGTATTTCTGAACTATGCACTCATTAACTATAGTCAACACTCATTATTATCTAGACGTTTTACGTTTTTAAGTTGATTTCATGTATTTTTATTATTGTATTATATTGCTTAATACAATGCATATATAAAAACACGTTGTAGATAATATTGCTCAATAAAAAGATAAGATTATCCCTTAGTAGCCCTACAATGGGGAAATTTTGAAACATTCAACATTCTCTGCCAGTGGAAAGTAGTAAAGTGATTATTTACATTGAAATAAGTTACAACATATCTTACAACAATCTACTAATGAGAAATATCTATTGACCACATTTAAGAACATTTCACTTGCTAAGACATAACATTTTTCCAGGGAGATATTTTCAAAAATTTGAATTATAATTTATTGCATCTTCATTGCATTATCCAACAACTTTATCACATGTCCATGTTGTGCAACCTTAATAGGTAGAGAAATAGATAGCATGAGAGAGATGGAGAGAGAGGAAGAGAGAGAGAATAACTTAGTAGGGCTCCATAGCCTATAGCAGCCCCTGGTTCACAGAATGAGTCAGCCTGTCATCGCAGTCCAAACGACTAGGAAACCTCTGGCCCGTCACTGTCTCAGGAGACACCTCCTCTCAGACTGCTGGCTGACAGGTAACATCTCAAACAGCCCTTGCGCCAACTCATGCTTGCCAATCACTCGCCTCTGTACCCGTCCTTCCTGCATCTGTCACTCAAATCCCTTCCACTGTTTACCTGCCCAGAGTACATACAGCTTTATACTTTCCACCTAAAGCAAAACATATCTGGCAGATGTGGACTTGTGTTTGAAAAACATTTCATTTAATACCACAGAGATTTTTCAGACTTTCCCTGTGCATCTGTGCTATAAACATCTTCTATTAATTAGAAGGAAGAAAGGAAAGTTGCCACAGAGCCTTGTGTAGAGGGTGTTTGCATTCTTGTCTTACGAATATGTGTGTTAGCAATTACTCTACAAAACACATTATAAACTACAAGTTAGACCTTTAATGTGAGTTTGCCCATGTGCCCACATTGTAAATGCATGCGGTGTGTACAAAAAACACAAGAACCTCTTAGTTCTCTTTAAATATACCATGCAAGTTCCTTACTTTAGGTATATTGATAAATTTAATCACACTACCAGAGAAAATGTTGCATTAAAGTGTGATGTTCCTTATGTTTTTACTTGGAGCTGCCATATAGTTAACTTTGCATTGACTGCAGAATGTAATTCAGTTTTGAGTCCAGTTATGGTCTGCTGTAGGATTTTATGCGGTACGAGAGGCAAACTTGGCCTGCCTCTCGTTATTTGTTGCCTAACTTTTGAACTGCAAATGTGATATTTATCTTGGAGGTTTTGGACCATACTCCTTGTTCCATAGCATGTCTGAAGTGTAAAGGTTTGCCTTGGGCACAAAAATGTGTGTAAGCAAGCAAGGAAACCACCTCCAAAAACCACACTGGAAAGATGAGATCAAACCAAGACTTGTGAAAACAGCTCCAGAAAGGTTTAGGTTCCACTTGTACAATCATGCTGTACTTTTGTAAGACTGTGACGGCTTCATTGTATTCCAATCCTTGATGATCACATTAAGACCCAGTGTGCACATTTCAGAAAGGACCCAAGACTATGTAATTCTAACTGTCTAAAATTAATGTATTTGACTTGCTTTATTGCCTCATACTTTACCCTGCAGTATTTAATACATATACAGGACTGTGCAGAAATCAGAGACCACCTTTGATTTCTTTCCAGTCAAAGTGGTTATTAAGTTATGAAGTTCTTAATTTCAGGAGATTCTTCTGAGTAAATCTGACTTCTATGTAAGATAATCCACTTGCATATGGAAGGAGAAAGTTAAACTAAAGTAAGCAAGACACTGGGAGTTTCCAAAATTGGAGTCCAAAAATGATGAAAAGGCAATTTAAAAATGTGACTCCTAAAAACATGCAAGATCTGATAGACCACCAAATCTGTGACCATCATATAAACTGTGCTTAAATCTTTCATCTTTGAGAGAGAGGAGAAAATTAAGCAGCACTCTTACTTCAGATCTGAAAAATTCCCAGGTGTTTCGGTCTATCCTTCTGCTGTGAGAAGACAACTCAACACTCTGAGTCTGAATTAATGTGTAGCTGTCAAGAAGCTGTTACTGCAAAAAGTAGAAAAATGGCAAATTAAACTAATTGTATTTAAATTAAATTAAGCTGTTGGTTTTCTCAGAAGAATGGACCATCGTCCCTAGACCTCAACCTCATTGAATGTGTTTGAGATTTCTTGCATCATGAGTGGCAGAAAATGCAACCAACTGCTAAGACTGAACTTTGGAGTGTCTGAAGCTGAAAGCAAGATTCCTGAAAATAAAAGCAGAGTGTGAACATATTGACTACTGAAAGATTAGATTGTTTTTGACTGTTTAGGATTCTGTGTAATCTTCTGTTAAGTATACAGTACTGTGCAAAAGTCTTAGAAACTTAAACACATTGCTAAAACATTTATCTTGGCATTATGCATGTTTTTGCTTGTAAAAACCCATTGCATATCATTAGCATAGAAGCAAATAAACATACATACAGTGAAAGATAACAAGAATTTCTTATTTTCCAAAAAACAGCTAATATTTAATCAGCTAATTTGAAGAAAAGTTTTTCAGATTTCTTTTTGTGGCTCCCAGCTATTAGCCAAACAAGATATTGGTGATAAGTGCAAATAATACTGGACTGCAATGAAGAAAGGTGTTTTTTTTAAATGGTTAAATAAACTTAATGACATACATAAAATTACTACTTACGTTGTCAATATTGAACGTATTTATTGTAATATTTTTGTTTTTCTGAGCAAATAAATGCTTATTGCCCAGATAAGCAGCTTTTTAAATTTAATTTTCTCAGGTGCCTAAAGATTTTGCACAATACTGTCATTTTTCTGCTTTTGTCCTGATCCTGAAAAGTGAAAACTTGTTCTTTATCTGCATTTTGAAAATTAGATAATGGAAAATTAATGTAAATTAGATAAATTAAGTGTTTTTTTCTGACTTTTGCACAGTCCAGTATAATTCAGTCATGGCATGCTTAGCTACTCCTCTTGTGGAGAAGTTGATGTTTCATAGGAGGTCACAGGTACCAAATGTGATGCATTAGTGGTTCACCAGTGACATTGCTGTGACAGTTAAAGTATGGTGAGAGGTTGAGGTTAGTGGTTATGTTTGCTTTGATGGTTTTGCTTTAATTTTTCTCTTCACCAGCAGGACATCCATTAGCGGTGTTTTCAGTTCCATTAAAGGCATTCCAAAGAGATTTATAGACTAGTTCCATGTGTTGTACAGATGTCAGGGGTATTGGGGGAAGGTGTTGGTGTCTGACCTGTGAAAACACATTCCTAAGGTATATACTTTTGCAGTATATATCACCTCTGTGTTATGAAGCATTTTAACCATTATAACATGATTAACTTATGATTTTCCACAGAGTGTGGATTAAAATATGGTGGAAGTGCTTGTACTATCTACTATAATTCTGTTTTATGCCTCTTCTGCTCAGGGAGTAAGAAGTAGATCACATAGACTAACCACAATGCTATTTAAAGGAACCACTGGAAGCAATTTTAGTTCATGTATTACACGAGGAGCTGTGTACACATGTCATATGTCAAAGCATAACCCCTTTACGTCCATCATCATCATCTCCTCGGGGGTCTCTTGAAGAGCTGACCTTATTTAATGCGATATTGTAGGTTAAGATAGCAGAACCTACCCTATTTGTCTTCCCACAGAAGCCATTAGAGGAATTGCAGTGGCTCAGTAGACGGCGACTAGAGAGCAGTGATGGGTTGGCAGATAGAGAGAACATACAGCATTGTGAGCTCCTGCAGACAGACGCGCTCCGTCAAACGAAACCACCTTTGACAAATCTGCCTTTATCCCATTTAGATATATGATGGTTGACCGTTAGAGTTGCCATAAAATATACACTGATCATCCATACTGTTAAAGCCATCTCCTTGTTTCTACAGTCATTGTCCATTTTATCAGCTCTCCTTACCATATAGGTGCATTTTGTAGCTCTACAACTACAAGCTGTAGTTTACGTGTTTTTCAAAATTATTTATTTATCTATCAATTTATTTATTTATTTTTTATTTTAAACCACATACATATATAACACACATCATTGTATATATCTTTACATACATCCATGAATAAACATACATATACATCCATCCATCCATCCATTTTCTAAGCCGCTTCTCCCTTGGGGTCGTGGCGGGGTGCTGGAGCCTATCCCAGCAGTCATCGGGTGGAAGGCAGGATACACCCTGGACAGGTCGCCAGTCCATCGCAGGGCAAACATACATATACAGATACTTAAAAAATATATATAACCTATCTTTTCATTCTGTTATTTTCGTCCAGTTCGTACTCAGTTCGTAGTTCATTGTAGTACAGATGTCATATGAATTCCGTAGTGGTGAGGCTTCAACCTTAAAATCCCCATAATTTCCCACTCACTACTCACCACCCCGAGCTAATACCCTATTTGGTGGAACAACATGAGAGGAAATAAAAAATAAAATTTGGCTGAGCAGACAATACACAACCAACATAGACAAGACAGACAGCTATACAACCGACATGGACAAGACATAGATGTCACAGTCATAGATGCACATTAATGCATGTACCTAATAAATTAAAAAGAGTTGCAGTTTTGCATGCTGTAACAACACATTATTTTTTATTTATTAATTTAGCTATTTTTGATTCTCTATTTATTTGTAATAAATGAGACATATTTTTGTGTTCCTTTTAACAAGGATGTGGAAGAGAGGACATCTGTTGCTAATTCTCAATATAATGTGTAAAGTATGACCAGTTTTTTTATTTATATGCTTTTGTGTTATTTTTTAATCTTCCAGTCATTTGTTCTAGATTACAGCGATCTATAAGGATCTATCTTTCCAATTAAGTAGAATAATATTTTTGGCAATGGTGAGAGATATTAGTACAAAAGGTTTAACATGTATGGGTAACGCTAGTGAGGAGATGTCATTAAGTAGTGCTATGACGGGACAGGCCGGGACCCCAAGTCCCAGGATCTCAGATAATTTGCCTATGACCTTCAATCAGAAATCTTGAATATGAGGGCAATTCCAGAATGCATGACAATAATTATCTGTTAGATCTGGACAGTGAGGGCATTTGTTACTGTGGTTGAAACCCATCAAATGCAGTTTGTCAGTTGTAATATGAATTCTGTGAGGGATTTTGTATTGTATTAACTGCAGCTTGGAATTGTCCGTTATATAGAATATATTATTACATACAACCTGCCAGCTGTAGTTTATATGTTGCTCTGTATGCTTTAATAGCCCCCTTTCACTGTTTTTTAGTGTTTAGGACCCCCACAAGACCACCACAGAGATGGTATTATTTGAATGGTGGATCATTCTAAGCACTGCAGTGACACTGACATGGTGTGTTGCGCTGGTATGAGTAGACCAGATACAGCAGTGCTTCTGAAGTTTTTAAACACTTTAGTGTCACTGCTGGCCTGAGAATAGTCCAACAACGTCTTGTGGACAGCGTCCTGTTACCACTGATGAAGGACTAATGGGTGACAAACACAAACTGTGCAGCAACAGATGCACTAATGTCTCTGACTTTACATACACAAAGTGGTCCAGCAAGGAAGCTAATGTCTAATACAGTGGACAGTGAGTGGACATGGTGTTTAACTTCACACCGCTAAGGTACAAGGAGGTGATTATTAGGACAGTGAGTGTAGATATCCCCTAAATTCATTTAGTGCTTTCATCACTTGACTTCTTCACAACTGCTGTCTATGCTTTGCATATGTAGAGGAAGGTTTCAGTATTTATGCAGTATGTATATTATAGACATATAATACCAAGGTGTACCACAGTCCTGAACACTTTGGAATACTGTCACTGAGTTTAACACTTTATTTAAAATTTTATTTAAATAAGTTTCATTCAAGTTCATTCAAGTGGTTTCACAAGATCACACACCTCTGGTTTACTTGGTACCACCATGCCATCACTTTCCGATCCCATGCTTTATTTGATGATTATAGAGCTGTTTTAGTGTGTCATTAGTCTGAGCACTTTCAAAGCTCAAAGTAAAGGTTGCAATGCTGTCCTTTCATACTCTGTGTGCTAGCTAGAGGACAAAGATTTTACCACTCAAAAAAAGGGGAAAATTCTAACAGTTGTATTTCTCTTTTGTATTTGTGTTCTGTTTTTTTTGTATTTGCATTTGTTTTTTTGTGATTTTTGCATCCTTGAATTTGAGGAGGGCGGCACGGTGGCATGGTGGGTAGCGCTGTCGCCTCACAGTAAGGAGGGCCTGGGTTCGATTCCCCGGCCGGGCGGTCCTCTCTGTGTGGAGTTTGCATGTTCTCCCCGTGTCTGCGTGGGTTTCCTCCGGGTTCTCCGGTTTCCTCCCACAGTCCAAAGACATGCAGTCAGGCCAATTGGACATGCTAAATTGCCCCTAGGTGTGAGTGTGTGAGTGACTGTCTGTGTCTCTCTGTCTGTCTGCCCTGCGATGGACTGGCGACCTGTCCAGGGTGTATCCTGCCTTCCGCCCGAAGACTGCTGGGATAGGCTCCAGCACCCCCCCGCGACCCTGACGGAGAAGCGGCTTAGATAATGGATGGATGGATGGATGAATTTGAGGATTGGAGCTTCAAAAGGAGCTCTGATTCTCTGGTTTGTTGTTGAGTTCAAATATTAACAGTCGTTCTCCAGAATCACTATGCCTTTGAATGCCTTTATTGGTACCACTCCCAAAAACCCTGATTGGTCCATCTCTACCTGAGACATTGTCTTGCAATAGTTTTGAGAATAGATTTTGATCTAAAAATTTGGGATGTATGGCAAAGTAGTACTCAAAGAAATTGTCTTTATTATTATTATTGTTATTCTGATTCTTATTATTATTGTTGTTGTTGTTAGTTGTTGTTGTTATTGTTTACTGTGTATATTTTAGCATTATTATTTAGTATTACATAAAACAAACTAGACATGTGGGTTTACTCTTTGTTTTTAAAGGTAAAAAAGTGACTACATACATACAATTTCCCCTCACTACCACTGTAAAGAAAATTGGAGTTGGAACGTTTCTCTACAACACACCATTTTAAAACCACAGAAGCCTAAATGACTTTGTTTACACTGATTGAATTATTCTGAAATTAAAAAAGTCAGTAAAATACCCCTTTAATGAATGCGACGTGCCATCAGAGAAGTTTTCAAAGATAGACGTCCCCAAAATGTAGCAACAACATACTGTTAATTATTTTAAAATCAGAATACGAGATTTATGTACATGTATTATCTTATGCATGTAGTATTTTATTCTTGATAGAATATCATATCAACTATGATAAAAGGTTATTTCATTCAAAACATAATATTGCATTTTTATGTCAGCACATGCCTAGTATATTGCTTGAAACACTAAGACTGGTGCTTTCAGTGCAGCTGTGTTAATAGAGAGAATTTAAAGCATATAGGTTTAATCTTGTGGGTCAGTAGAGGGTCAAAATAGAAATAGCAAGATATATATATATATATATATATATATATATATATATATATATATATATATATATATATAGCTATGTATATATGTGAGTATGTGTTAAATCTCTGATTTGTACAGTTAAGGTTGGGCAACATGACAGTCTTATGACTGTAATGCTATATCATTGAATTAAGCTGCACTTATTTTATTGTACTGCACTCTGTATTGTAGTTTATTGTATTGTATCTTATTGTTATTGTATTACATTGAATGGCACAGAGTTCTGTGTTCAACTCTGTTTCTTTTTCTCTTGGTTTCTGCAGTGACATTTTGTTTCTAGCAGTATCTGAGCTCAGGACTGTCTTTTCCTCTAAGCTATTGGTAACTAGCAAAGATACTTTCTCTAGATTGACAAAGCACTTCTTGTAAGTCACTCTGGATAAGAGCGTCTGCTAAATGCTGTATCTGTAAATGTAAATGTAAATATCATATCAACATACACTCACTGGCCGCTTTATTAGAAACAACTACCTTATATCTGCTATGGTTGTCCATTTTATCAGCTCCGTTTACCATATAGGTGCACTCTGAGGTTCTACAATTATAGATTGTAGTCCATCTGTTTATTTGTATAATTTTTTTATCCTGCCTTTACCCCATTAATCAATGATCAGGGCCCTTGCAAGACCCCACAGAACAGATATTATTTGTGTGATTCATCAACAGTTACACTGAAGTGCTATTGGTGTGTGTTGTACTGGTACAAGTGGATCAGACACAGCAATGCTGCAGGACCTTTTAAGCACTGTGTCGACCCACTGTCTACTGCACATGCCTACTTTGTTGTTTCACAGTGTAGATGTAAAGTCAGACAACTCCAGCAGTTTAAAAACTCCAGCAGCACTGCTGTGTCATGTGTGACTTGTACCAGCACAACACACATGAACACATCAGTAGCACCACATCACTGTCACTGCAGTGCTGAGAATGGTGAACTACCCAAATAATACCTGCTCTATGGTGGTCCTTTGGGGGTCCTGATCTTTGAAGAGCAGGGTAAAGCTGGGTTGACAAAGTATGCAGATGGACTACAGTCTGTCATTTTAGAGCTACAAAGGGCACCTAGTTGGTAAATGGACCTGAAATGGACAAAGAGTGTAGATACAAGTAGGCTAATGAAGTGCTCAGTGTGTTTATGCTTATATCATGGGTATGGCCAGTATGTTTTGAACACTGAACAACTGACGTTTCATAAAAAAGACCATTTAATTAGATCATTTATAGAGAGCCCTGAGGGAACAGAAACCACTGTCAATAGTAGCCACATAAAATGCAAAGTAACAAGTAGCTGATTTAATGTTAGAATATTATGCCATTTTCTAAATCATTTCTGATTTGATTAATGTATTTTTACTCATTTTTTGAATTTCCTTGAGAACATTGAATTTAAAATAAAAATGCTTATTTTATACTAATGCTCTTTAAAAATGTGGCATTAACTTTTGGTAGTGCATATTGTCAGTTCCAGCTTGTTTGTAAATGTTTCATCAAAATGTCTTTAAGTATCATAATATATATTTTTTGCCATATCACCCACTTTTAAACTCCCTGAACAGTCATATTCAGCCCCTATACTGGAACAAACTAACTGTTTACAAGTCATAGCTAGAAATCTACAGCATGAAAGTCTTTGTTTTCTGTATAATAGACCATCTCTATCAATCTTCTCTAAGAACTGTTTAGCTGCACAGTGAAAACTGAAGTGAATAATACTAAAACAGCCATTCATCTGGGGATTCTTTTTGTGCTGTCATATCCCATGTGTCTTTGACCCTCATGGATTTTCCATTTTGAAAGTGGCTTGTTTTGTTTTGGCTGTGTAAAACAGTGCGTCCCCGGAGAATGAGAGCGTTTAATATCTCTGTCAGCGATGGAGTCTGTGATGGCTGCCATTTCACTTAATTGCTGTTGATAATGCAAAGCTCAAAGTAGGTCAGACAGCTCTATGCTCCTACTGTACTAGGTACTGGAAGAGTAGGCCTTTATCTCCTGTACGTCTAGAAGGTATAATGAAAGCTTTCTCTCAAAAACACAGCTCTGTGGTTTCTAGCAGGCATAATCACTACATTCGCAACTATCATGTCCAGATGACTTCTGCTGCATCTCAGTGTCAGATTCCTTCTCTATTCTCCTCACAAATTCTGAGTCAATGCTCATGGCCATCTCTTAGCCCCAGTTAAAGCTTAGTTTGTGAGCTGCCGCTTAGCCTCTGCGCTCTTATTTATGGCCTTACATGGCCATTTTACTGAGTAATATAAGGGGCGAGTGGATGGGCATGTCTGTGTGTGGGTAGGTGTTTGGGGCCAGAAGCCTAGTGCCTCAGGGGTCTGCATTTCTTCCGTCTTCCCCAGGTTAATGGTGCATGAGCTGCAGTGGTGGGCGAGTAAAATGCGCCCGCTGGGGCTGAACGGTCACCGTGCTCCGCCATGGTGACCGGAGGCCAGGCAGCTGGAGAAGCCATTAGGTAAAATCTTCCTGCAGGTTTGCATTCCATTCTCAACAACAGGTTCAGGCCGTTAAAGGCCTTCTTCCCTCTAGCCAAGAGCAGGCACTGATCCCCAAGGGCCGCTCCCAGGCATATTAAAGCCAAGCACATTCAGCTGTATTCAGATTTATAACTCAACATCTATCTTAAGGAGTAGGCGAATGTAGTTTTCTCAGCCTCAGGGCTTACGTCCTCAAGAAACAAGGGGACCGTTAGTTAAGCGAGAGTGAGAGGCGCAGAGGAGGAGGGCAGGTTTTCATTCCATTCTTGTGTCTTTTGGCCTCACTTGCCTCAGGATTCCAAAGGCAATCCAGTTTGATTTTGTTTCTCGATTGCCGGTCCAAGCTTTCGTTGGCAGCCTCTCAGTCGCTTTATTCATGGTTAGAGTGGGCTCTGGGACAAGCTGGAGGACAACAGGGATCAGATCAAACTTTTACATCTATCTCCCATCAGCGACTGTGCTCTTAAATCAGAACTCTGCAGTAACCCGTCATCCTTTGGCCCTGCTGCTGTCTGTTTCTTAAACACTCGCTTTTGGAAGATTATTTCCTTGCTCATGTCTGTGCGTCTCATTGGCCCTTTCAGCCTCCGAGCACCATCTGTGCTGAACACTCTGCGTGTTTTCATTGCACTTCACATTCTATTCAAATCTGAATGCCAGGCAATCAGTCTAGATGGTGCTGACATGTGTGCTCAGAAGTTGGATGTGAGAGTCAAATTTCTTTCTTGATTCCACTTGTGAACAGATTGTAGGACAGAATTTGTCGACTGAGTCTTTCACCTCTCCTGACAGCCTGTAGTTAGGGCCAGGATTCCAAACTGCAATTGACAAGTACTTTGATGCTAGCCACTCATTCATAGTAATGAATGCACATATTGAGAAGTTTGAATGCTCCCTGACAGTACTTATTGACAACATGATGCCATTGACGCTTACTGGATTCACTATTCTGATCAGTTGTATATCAAGAAAGTGGTCATCTAGCTGCTGGTTTTGAAATATGCAAGTGGGAGTAATAACCAAAAGAAACATGCTGAAAGTCTAATTACTAGTTAATTACACTGTCGTTTTGATCAGTGATGGAACCAAAAGCAATTTATTATAAAAGCAAATAAACAGATATAAGCCCAATATTATAAAAAATCACAGAATGTGGCCTTAACAGAATCAATTCAATAAGCTACGGTCTACTGCCAGACATTTATATAGCGTATATTATAGCCTTGGCTCCAAGTGTTGCAGAATTTAGTGTAGTGCCTTTTTTCTCAGTCTGGCTGCATAGTTTAACATGCATAGCACACATTTTAGTTGTCCCATGGGCATTTATTTCCTGAATTTAATCAATATTTCCCATAGATAACATATCTTCCTGTCACTGACTGTAGGCAGCAGAAATTATGTACACTTAGTGACTTTTATCATTCTAACATTAGAGTGTTAGTCTTTCAGCACTGGTCTGACCCAAAGCATTTCTGAGTACTTTATTCAAGAAGGACAGCTGGTATAAAATGTAGTGCTTTCTTTTTAATGTTTCACTTTTGCACTATGTGGTATCTGCAGGGTTGTTAGGAGGCAGGCACACATTTTTAAGGCCTGTCTTTATGCTTAACAGTCTTTAAGTAACAGGGCAGTTTCTAATGCAAAGCTTAACCGGTTGCTCCCCTTAAAATATTATAATATTCATGAAGTTCAAGCAGGGCAAGCATGATAAGATCAGAGCTGTGCTGGCTAATGGAAACATGGGGGGCACTTTCAAACTGAGATCAAACCTCTCCAGCAGCTTCACTAATGTGTGTAAAACGGTCTGTAGCCTAGGCCACCGAGCGCTCAGATTTTATTCCCGTCTGCGCCATAATTATTGATGCATGGTCTCCAGTGACATTTTCAGATTCATTTGAGGCATGTTGGGACCTGTTATTGATCACAGCTATGTTAGCAGCCATGAGGTTTCTAGTGAAGCCTAGAAAGTCTTGTTAGATCATCTGACTTCATGTTCATCAGCACCTCTTTGCACTGTTAGAAGGATGAATTACAGAAACTAGCAGATGGAATACTCATTATGCATGAGTGCATGAACTGCAGTAGACCTGTCAAAGAAGTAAGCGATGTACATCCACAGTTATTGCATTCTATTGTGTGATGAATATAATAGCTGGACAGTCAGATGAATTTTTTTAGAGTTTATCCAATGTATGCAGTATAACAGAGACAGATGGGAAAATCAGTATCTGATCTGTGTACTACATGCATTGTTCTATAGTTTTGTGCTGTGCATCAGTGCCCCCTGTTTTGCCTGGCAAAAAGCCAGTTTACCTGAATAGCAAAGGACATGGCAATGTGAGAAGGAATTTAGCTTCTGGTAATGGCTAATTTCGCTTTGCGAGTTCATCTGAGCTTTGACCATGCAAAATGGTTAGTGTAGTGTAGTGGGTAACATCTATGCTTTCTTTATTGTAGTCTGGGTTTCAGTCCCCCACTTAGGCCAGCATCCGCCACAATACCAATAAAAGTCCTTGGGCAAGACTCCTAACACTACATTTCCCTAGCTGTGTAAAATGATCAAATAGTACGTTGCTTTGGATAAGAGTGTCTGCCACATGCCATAAATGTAAATGTAAATTTGCAACCCTCAGAAGTATGAGCCGATAGAAAGCAAGATGGTGAGCTAAAAATTGCATCACTACCACCCATCATCTGAGCTCCAATGTAGTGCACAAAAAAGTGCGGTCCAATGTGACCTGGCTTAAGGCAGATTACATCTCAACAGTGGTTTATTGCACAATCCATTTGTTCATGCTGTTTTACTGTAGTCCCATCTCATCTTTTTATGCACACCAAGTAATATTATGCATGAGCTGGTTTAGCTAAAAGCAATCATGTATTGGCCAAACCACATGTGCATACAGCATAATATTATACCTCTCAACCAACACTCACCAACCTTCATTCTGTCTTATTCCACTCAGCCTACCTCATTTACATTATAAATCAAAACATTTGTGGACACCTGCTCATTCAACGTTTCTTCTCAAAGCAAATGTTTTAATATGGACTTTATTCCCTATTGTAACAACAAACCAACTTCTACTCTTCTAGGAAGTTTGTGAGGATTTGATTGTATTTGGCCACAAGAGCATTAGTGAAGTCAGATACTAATTTTGCTTGATTGGGTCTTGATTACAAATGCCATTTCAGGTCATCGTATAGGGTTGGGTGGTGCTTCGGGCAGCTCCACAACCCAGTGCTTTATAGCTCTAGCTGATGCTTGGCATTGTGCACAGACTCATGTGCAGTGTTCCAGTCTGTTGCCAGTGCTTTTCTCAACAGATGGAAACACTTTAAAATACCTGGATTCACTAATTAAAAGGAGTGTCTAAATACGTTTACAGATATAGTCTATATAAAAAGGTTGCAATTAAGGATGATTAAATAATCTCTCAGATATTTTCTGATTATTAAAATAATTTAACTGTCATGTCTTCTGAGTTTTTTTCTCCTTGACTTTCAAGATGCAGGACCTTTTTAATGATGCAAAGGGTTCTTCGAGTGTTCATGGTTCCATATACAGCAATTTTCTTTACTAAAGAACCCTTAAACAACCACCTTGTTAAAGTGTGTAGTATGTATCTTGTAGTATTAAAAGGCAGCCCACTGTAATCACTTAGTGCAAAAAGTAGGTAAGACTTTGCCGCCAATCCATATGTTGGCTTCATAGCAGACGATGTAAATTGACATAGCATGTGCTGTTGCCTCCAAATTGTTTCATGCCACTCATGGAAAGTGAGGCTATCTGCTTCTGCTCTGCTCTGGACGGTTGAAGGCTCACTCTCCGTCTGAAAGGTTGAGCCCATTTGATGTAGGTCTTTAGAGCCAGCTTGCTCTAGGCAATGTGCTGCCTAACCTCTGTTCTGCTCTTTTAATCTCATCAGTCTTCTCATTTTTTTATGAACTTGTCTCGGGTCTTTTTAACCTTTAATGGCCAGTGAGATTGAGGAGATGGATCGAGAGAGTGCCTCATTTTCACTCTACCTTATGACTAGTGCTGGGGAAAAATAATAATGATGTGAAGACAACAATACTTTCCCTTCCACTCTGACTAGATGCATTTTTGTGCAGTATCTTTCGTTCAAAGTGCCATACATCAAGTAATAAGATTTGGGAATGTAGTGCAGGGAAATTACTCAATTATTATTATTGCTGTCCTTTTATTGGGGACAGTTCTGCAGGCATAACCCTTCAGCTGTAGAATACTCCACTGTACACTGATCAGGCATAATATTCTGACCAGCTCCTTGTTTCTACACTTATTATACATTTTATCAGCTCCATGCAGAGAAACAAATGGACTACAGTCTGTAATTGTAGAATTACAAAGTGTACCTATATAGTAAGTGGAGCTCATGAAATGGACAATGAGTGTAGAAACAACGAGGTGGTCTTAATGTTATGCCTGATCGGTGTATGTGAGTTGACACTACTTCTGGAATATTTTATCATTATCGTTACATCCGTATCTTGTATGTTTTTCAGAGTATACTTTGTAGGCATTATCAGTACTGTGACTCTGACCAACTGCATGTATATCAAAATATAGAACCTGTAAACAACACAAACAGTCAGTGTACCATGACTCATCTTGATATTCAATAATGATAGAATGTTGTTATTAATATGTCACAGAAGATGCTGGATTAAATATAATATTGAATCTCATGCAATCCTCTAGTAGCACACGCTTACATTGTGTGGTGTCATGTTGTTATTTTTGTAATTCTTCCGGTGGGGTAGTAATATAGTGTTTGAGTTATGGATGTTTGATTCCAGAAAGTTTGGAGTCAATTAGGTGATGAGTCAATTCCAGGAGGTGATTCACTTGCAATCTCCCAAATTCTAAAATCCAAGATGTAGAGAGGGTCATATGGAAAAAATAAAGAGCACAATAAGTATGTTTGACTAATATTTGAAAGAAATTTGGAGAGCTCACATAGTAGATTAACTAATAGGGGCAGGCTCAGATTGTAAGCTAAGCTAAAAATGAGGGTTTTGGAGTGTTAAAGTCCTGACTTGAATCCCATTAACATGCTGTGGCAAGACGTTAAACAGGCAGTTCATACTCAAAACCCTCCAATGTAGCCAAATTGAAACAGTTTTGCAAAGTGGGCCAAAATTCCTTTCACTGCAAGTCATTGCAAACATTTGATTGCAGGTGTTGCTGCCAACCATTTATTACGTTTAGGGGGCAGTTACTATTTCACATGGGTGATACAGGTTTTGAACGAATCTTTATCTCCAATAAATGGAATCATTTGAAGCCGCACTTTCTGTTTATTCATCTTGTCTTTCTTATAAAAATAGTTGGATGATCTGAAACATGAAAATGTAACAAATTAGTAAAAGTAGAAGAAATCAGGTAAAGAGCAAATACCTTTTCACAATTGTACATACTAGAAATATATAGCAGATATAGTATATATTCTTAAGTTGCGAACAAACTCAAGACATTTTACACTTCTGTTAAAACAAAAAATCAGCGTGTCACTGAATTGATAGCCTGTACATTTTTTCCATCTTCACTAAAGAAACACCAAATCCCAAACAATGATTTCTGTTCACCGAGTACTGGAGTACCACATCCCTACTTAAAAACAACTGCATAAACTGCTTAGTAAGAAGAAGCTGGATCGGATGTCAGTCCATTATACCATCACCATATCTAATCATTTTTGTATTTAAATGTTTGTACCCATTTCTTTGTAAATGCTTAGATTTTGCCAATATCTAATAAAAACATTGTACTCATGTGCCTCGTGAAAATGGATCATGAAAACGTCCTCAAGCATTATGATGTTGTTCTTGCCATATCACCCACCCTTACTTTACACACAGTGAACTAAAGTGGAACATAAGATGCAGAAGTCAGTATCTTTCAGCCTGGCTCAGAAGCATTGAGCTTTGCAGAAGTAATCTGGCTGGATGAGAGAAGCGCATGGCAGCATTGCAAGATGCTCTGATTTAGACAGACTGTCAGGAATCAATAGCTCTCAAATCTGCTGTTAGAATAACATCAGAGAGCACAAAGGTTAGCTGCTTTTAAAACTCTCCAATGTGTTGCAAAGCTGACTGCATCTGCTGTTGACACAGTTGCATAAAAAAGAGGAGAGTGGTGCACAACCTTCCACATTTTGTTTTTTATGAAGTAATTAAAAAGATATTTGAACAAGATATATAACCTGCATTTCCCTGCTGCAAGTGATAAACGTTGTTTTGAACATCCTGCATTTGTCAACAATTTAGTAGTAGCTTGAGTGCAAATGTTACAATCTACTGCATAGGTGGGGTCAATTATTACAGATTAAAAAGCTATATCTGTCTAATAAATTGACAAACAAAACAAATGCACTTAATGCGATACAATTCATTGTTGTTTGAGCTAAATTAGCTTTCCAACCTTAACATCAGTGCTAGATATCAGCATTATATTAAAAAACGAACTACACCATATTGCCAAAAGTATTTGCTCATTTACTTTCACGCGCATATGAAATTGAGTGAGATTCCATTCTTAAACCATAGGGTTTAATATGAGGTCGGCCCACCCTTTGCAGCTATAACAGCTTCAACTCTTCTGGGAAGACTTTCCACAAGGGTTAGGAGTGTGTTTATGGCAATCTTTGACCATTCTTCCAGAAGAGCATTTGTGAGGTCAGACACTGATGTTGGACGAGAAGACCTGGCTCACAGTCTTTGCTCTAAACATCCCAAAGGTGTTCTATCAGGTTGAGATCAGGACTCAGGCCTGTCAAATTCTTCCACACCAAACTTACTCATCCATGTCTTTATGGACCTTGCTTTGTGCACTGATGCGCAGTCATGTTGGAACAGGATTTGTTGGAACATGTTTGGTCCAGTAGCGGCACTTTACACCACTGCATTTGACACTTTGCATTGCACTTGGTGTTGTAAGGCTTGGATGCAGCTGCTCGGCCATGGAAACCAATTCCGTGAAGCTCTCTACATTGTTTTTGAGCTAATCTGAAGGACACATGAAGTTTGGAGGTCTGTAGCGATTGACTCTGCAGAAAGTTGGTGACCTCTGTGCGCTATCCACCTCAGCATCTGCTGACCCCACTCTTGTCATTTTTCTTGGTCTACTGCTTCGTGGCTGAGTTGCTGTCGTTCTCAATCGCTTCCACTTTGTTATAATACCACTGACAGTTGACTGTGGAATATTTAGTAGCGAGGAAATTTCATGACTGGACATGTTGCACATGTGGCATCCTATCACGGTACCACGCTGGAATTCAGTGAGCTCCTGAGAGCGACCCATTCTTTCATTAATGTTTGTAGAAGCAGTCTGTATGCTTAGGTGCTTGGTTTTATACACCTGTGGCCATGGAAGTGATTGGAACACCTGAATTCAGTGATTTGGATGGGTGAGTGAATACTTTTGGAAATGTAGTGTATTTTGGGGTAAATGGGCTCCCTCTAACCCTGCTGTGTGGAAACTCTACTTTAGCCTGTCTAGCGCATGCTGTGAGTTGAATATAAGCTTTGAAAGAGTGCTATATTACAGCCACAAAGATGCTGATTTAAAATAGTATAGTACTGTGACTTTTACACATGACTAAGTGGCCAAAAAACAATTATACTTAAAAAAAGAGTTACTTTTCCAGTAAATTTAGAAACATCTGTCAGATAGCTGACATTAACAGGTGATGTTGCTGTAAGAATACAAGAATGTGACTAGTTAACTACATCTGTTACATTCTACCTTGCGTAAAGTTGTGCCTTGTGCTCCCTACATTGCTCTAGATTCTCATGGCTTTGCAAGTATTACTCAGGCTGCATTAATGGATTTTGCAACAAATATAACTCCACCGATTATGTAAGTAATGGAAGGCTTGTACTTTGACCTGCAGCTAATTAGGAGGTGAGGAAATAACTTACAACTTCTCCGTTGAACAGTAGTAGGCGCTAAGCTGGCTTGAAGAGTGATTATGAGCTGAAAGCTAGTCTTATGTTATGGCTAATAAGGACGAGAAAATTTTTCTGCCTGTGCGCCAGGAGCTTGCCTCCTCCTCCTCCTCCATCTGTTTCAGCTGAAGCTTTGACCCCCCGTCTGCGAGTGACTAAATCTCTGCCTACACGTTTCCAGTTTTACTCTACGTGTCCCTGATGATCTCTGTTCCACCCACTCGGCAATTACACACAGCCCAGTACACTCGCAGATCATGGAGACCACCAGGCCCAGATTTTAACACCAAGTTGTCTATGTGAGAGCACACATGCTGAGAACCTTTTCTATATTTCTCCACTCTCCTGTGGAGTGTCCACTTGAGACAGTCGTGGTAGCAGCATGGTAGAGGAAAGGACACAGGAGATTGAGCTTGGAATGAGAAAACTATCTTTGTATGTAAAATGATTGAGTTAGTTAGCCAGTTAAAGGTGTTAATAATAGTATTTACAACAACCCACCTTTTTAAAGATAGAGATTCAGCTGCATCCATTATGGAAAGTTTGAATTGATTATAACTAATTACATTAATATTCAATGAAGCATGTGCTCCTTTTTTGTCAGTACTCGTTATATATGCACAATGATGTTGCAATTATATCAGTATTGGCAGAAATTTGCTCCAAAAAAACCCCTAATACTGGAGTTTTTAAACACTGTCCACTTACTGTCCACTCATAGCTCATCTGCTGCTGTATAGTTTGTGTTGATCATTCTCCAGTCCTTCATCAGTGGTCACAGGATGCTGTTTGCTGGATTTTTTTTGGTTGATGGACTATTCGCAGTGCACACACACACACACACACACACACACACACATACATGCACACACACACACTCACTCACTCACCAGCCACTTTATTAGGTTCAGTTGCTTGTTAACACAAATAGCTGATCAGCCAATCACATGGCCGCAACTCAATGCATTTAGACATGCGTTTATTTCATCAACTTGATAAAGAAATATGAAATAAAGAAAGGTGATTTAAGTGACTTTGAGCGTGGCATGGTTGTTGGTGCCAGGCAGGCTGGTCTGAGTATTTCAGAAGCTGCTGATCTACTGGGAATTTCATGCACAACCATCTCCAGGGTTTACAAAGAATGGTCCGAAAAAGAGAAGATATCCAGTGAGCAGCAACTGTGAGGATGAAAACGCCTTGTTGATGTGAGAGGTCAGAGGAGAATGGGCAGACTGGTTCAAGATGATAGAAAGGCAACAGTAACTCAAATAACCAACCAAAATCTCTGAGGAATGTTTCCAACACCTTGTTGAAAATATGCCACGAAGAATTAAGGCAGTTCTGAAGGGGGTCCAACCTTTTACTAGCAAGGTGTACCTAATAAGGTGGCCGGTGAGTGTATATAAATATCAGATTTGATCCATTTTACTGCATTTGTAAGCCTCTACTTAAGGGTTGCATGTCTCTGTAATGATAATCTAGGTAGATCTGTACCTAGTTTCTTCGATAAGAATATATCGCTGCTGTTGGAATAAAAACATACTTTACTTTCAGTGCAAGTCAGTGAAACCAGACTTTTTTCCAAGTAATTTTTGGTCATTTCTTTTAGTCCATTCATCATGTAATTTACACACAATGTAAAGGACAACAGGTATTTTGAAATTATGGCAAAAAGTGAAAAACGACAAAAATGAATATGCTCTTCCCACATGCTGTTGGTTGTAAGACAGGGTAAGTCGTAACATCACCAGTCCTATCAGTGAGGAATAAGCTAGAGAACTAGAGAAATATTGCTTTTCTGCCTTTCACAGAAACAAATCAGACTGTTTTGACAGCTTAGTTTCTATATAGACAATATGGACTGGAGATGATATGTTTAGAAACCTTAACAATATTTTCTTTGTACTACATCAAACACTGAGCCTTTTAAAAAATGTGATGATGTCAATGTGAGGGGTGAGGGGTGGGGTTGGGGGAAATGGGGCCAAAAAGTACCTTGCAAATGTAGCTGAATAAATACTTTCACAAATACACTGCACTTGTATTTGACAGAAACTTGCTCAGTCTGTAAGTAAGCAGTAGACTTCTACATTATGGTTATTATGGTAATAAACCAATATTATATTTTTCAGATAGTTTGAAAGGTGCTGCACAAACAGCTGCCATGTTATAGAGTTTGAGACAAGAGGTGTTACTACCCTCCCCAGTCTCCTCCACAGAATTCCCAAATTAGTGCAGTCCTACTGTTCACTTATCTGAAGGTGGAGAATCACACACATCAATTTCAGAATGTTAGAATCTATTTTAATGATATTCTAATAAACAAAACAGTAGTTATTGGCTAAAACAACATCCTTGTGATATGCATCAGTCTGGCAGTTCACGTGCATCTGTTTTAGAATGTAAGATTGTAGTTGATTATAGCCAATTCATAATATTCAGTGAATAATGATATTCAGAAAGATATGCAATTATTTTTTGCCCAAATTAAAATTTTCTGGAATTTTTCATACATAAAATTTCTCAGTACTTTCTATTGCCTATATTCTACTTCTGTGGATTACATTAAACTAATCAAATTGTGGTTGAATATTTTGATGCATTGAATAGTTTCTTTAAATGAGGCGTAATCACTGTGAAATCAGACATTTATACTCCCTCAAATAACTGAGTGTGTCCTAGTGACTGGGATAAATAGTCCTGCACAGAGGGAGAGAGAGAGATAGAGAGAAAGAGAGACAGATATAGGGCCAGATGAGAAGGCTGAGTTTGGGGATATGTAAGGCTCAGTGAAGGCGTTTGTATTTGTGCTTGTTGCTATGCTGGTTTCTCCCGGGTAGGACACAGAGCTCCAGGGGCCTCCATAGCACAATAGCAGCTGCCTGACTGGCCCATTATTTCAGCTCTGCGAGCTGATGCATTAATGTTTATTTGTTTTCTGTAATGACCCATTATATTTATTCCCTAATCATCCATCCATCCATCCATCCATCCATCATCTTCCGCTTCTCCGGGGTTCGGGTCGCGGGGGCAGCATCCTGAGCAATGAAGCCCAGACCTCCCTATCCCCAGCCACTTCCACTAGCTCCCTGGGAGGGATTCCGAGGCGCTCCCAGGCCAGCTGGGCGATATAGTCACGCCAGCGTGTCCTGGGTCTTCCCCGGGGTCTCCTCCCCGGTGGACTTGCCTGTGACACCTCCCAAGGGAGGCGTCCAGGAGGCATCCTAACAAGATGCCCGAACCACCTCAACTGGCTCCTCTCGACGTGAAGAAGCAGCGGCTCTACTCCGAGTCCCTCTCGGATGACCGAACTTCTCACCCTATCTCTAAGGGAGAGTCCAGCCACCCTGCGGAGGAAACTCATTTCAGCCGCTTGTATTCGCGATCTCGTTCTTTCGGTCATTACCCAAAGCTCATGACCATAGGTGAGGGTGGGAACATAGATCGACCAGTAAATCGAGAGCCTTGCCTTATGGCTCAGCTCTTTCTTTACCACAACAGACCGGTAAAGAGCCCGCATCACTGCTGACCCAGCACCAATCCGCCTGTCAATCTCCCGCTCCCTTGTACCATCACTCGTGAACAAGACCCCGAGATACTTAAACTCCTCCACTTGAGGCAAGAGCTCATCCCCGACCCAGAGAGGGCTCTCCACCCTTTCCCGCGTGAGAACCATGGCCTCGGATTTGGAGGTACTGATCCTCATCCCGGCCGCTTCACACTCGGCTGCAAACCGATCCAGTGAAAGCTGAAGTTCACGGCCTGATGTCCCCAATAGGACCACATCATCTGCGAACAGCAGCGATGTGACCCTGAGGTCACCAAACCGGACACCCTCCATCCCCTGACTGCGCCTAGAAATTCTATCCATAAAAATTATGAATAGAATCGGTGACAAAGGGCAGCCCTGACGGAGTCCAACTCTCACTGGGAAAAAGTCTGACTTACTGCCGGCCATGCGAACCAAGCTCCTGCTTTGTTTGTACAGGGCCTGAATGGCTCGTAGCAAAGAGCCATGTACCCCGTACTCCCGAAGCACCTCCCACAGAATACCCCGGGGAACACAGTCGAATGCCTTCTCCAAATCCACAAAGCACATGTGGACTGGTTGGGCAAACTCCCATGAACCCTCGAGAATCCTGGAGAGGGTAAAGAGTTGGTCCAGTGTTCCACGACCAGGGCGGAACCCGCACTGCTCCTCCTGGATCCGAGGTTCGACTATAAGCCGGACTCTCTTCTCCAGTACCCTTGCATAGACCTTACCAGGGAGGCTGAGGAGTGTGATTCCCCTGTAGTTGGAACACACCCTCCGGTCCCCCTTTTTAAAAAGAGGCACCACCACCCCAGTCTGCCAATCAAGTGGCACCACCCCCGATGTCCACGCAATGTTGAAAAGGCGTGTCAGCCAAGACAGCCCCACAACATCCAGAGCCTTGAGGAACTCGGGACGGATCTCATCCACCCCTGCAGCCCTGCCGCCAAGGAGCTTTTTAACTACCTTAGCGACTTCGGCCTCAGTAATGGACAAGCCTATTCCTGTGTCCCCAGACTCTGCCTCCTCACTGGAGAACGTGTCGGTGGGATTGAGAAGGTCCTCAAAGTATTCCTTCCACCGCCCAATGACGTCTTCAGTCGAAGTCAGCAGCACACCATCTCCACTATATACAGTGCTAGTGGCACACTGCTTTCCCCTTCTGAGTCGCCTGACGGTTTGCCAGAATCTTTTCGGAGCCGACTTAAAGTCACTTTCCAAGGCCTCACCGAACTCTTCCCACACCCGGGTTTTTGCCTTGGCAACGACTGAAGCCGCAGATCGCTTGGCCTGTCGATACCTGTCAGCTGCCTCTGGTGTCCTACAGGCCAACCATGTCCGGTAGGACTCCTTCTTCAGCTTGACGGCATCTCTCACCTGGGGTGTCCACCACCGGGTTCGAGGATTACCGCCCCGACAGGCACCAACTACCTTGCGACCACAGCTACAGTCAGCCGCTTCAACAATGGAGGAGCGGAACATGGCCCATTCTGAGTCAATGTCCCCCACCTCCCCCGATATCTGGTCAAAGTTCTGACGGAGGTGTGAGTTGAAGATCAATCTGACAGGTTCTTCTGCCAGACGTTCCCAGCAAACCCTCACTATACGTTTGGGTTTGCCTGGTCTGACTGGCATCTTCCCCCACCACCTGATCCAACTCACCACCAGGTGGTGATCAGTTGACAGCTCAGCTCCTCTCTTTACCCGAGTGTCCAGTACACATGGCCGCAAGTCCGCTGACACGACTACAAAGTCAATCATTGAACTGCGGCCTAGGGTGTCCTGGTGCCATGTGCACTTATGGACATCCTTGTGTTCAAACATGGTGTTCGTTATGGACAAACTGTGGTTTGCACAGAAGTCCAAAAACTGAACACCACTCGGGTTCAGATCAGAGAGGCCATTCCTCCCAATCACACCCCTCCAGGTCTTACTGTCATTGCCCACGTGAGCGTTGAAGTCCCCCAGTAGGACAATCGAGTCTCCAGGAGGAGCACTTTCAAGCACCCCTTCCAAGGACTCTATGAAGGCTGGGTATTCTGAACTGCTGTTCGGTGCATAAGCGCAGACAACAGTCAGGACCCGTTCCCCAACCCGAAGGCGTAGGGAAGCTACCCTCTCGTCCACCGGGGAAAACCCCAACATACAGGCGCCGAGTCGAGGGGCTATGATAAAGCCCACACCTGCCCGCCGCCTCTCACCATGGGCAACTCCAGAAAAGAAAAAAGTCCAGCCCCTCTCTAGGAGATTGGACCCAGAGCCCAAGCTGTGTGTTGAGGTGAGCCCGACTATATCTAGCCGGTATCTCTCGACCTCGCGCACCAACTCAGGCTCCTTCCCCGCCAGTGAGGTAACGTTCCAAGTTCCAAAAGCCAGTTTCAGCAACCGAGGATCAGAACGCCAAGGCCCACGCCTTCGGACACTGCCCGATCCACAATGCACCGCACCCCTACTACTGCCCCTCCCATCGGTGGTGGGTCGATGGGAGGGGGGACTCATGTAGCTCCTTCGGGCTGGGCCCGGCCGGGCACCATGAGTGAATGCCCGGCCACCAGACGCTCGCTGGCGAGCCCCTCCCCCAGGCCTGGCTCCAGGGTGGGGCCCCGGTAACCCTGATCCGGGCAGGGTACACGAGTCCTGCTTTGTTGTCCTCATAGGGGTGGTTATGGATCACACTTTGTCTGGCCTGTCACCTAGGACCAGTTTGCCATGGGAGACCCTACCAGGAGCTTTTGCTCCAGACAACATAGCTCCTAGGGTCCTTCAAGCACACAAACCTCTCCACCACGATAAGGTGGTGATCCATGGAGAGGATTCCCTAATCAAATCAGTGATTTGTGTTAGAGTGGGAAAATTGAATGTGGACTAGCACCCAGTTCATAAATGAAGAACAAGGCACTGATCAAATAACCACTAATATGCTGTTGATGTGAAAGCACGCAGATATTTATTGCATGTGCTGTTTGTAATGAAGTGCAATGTAGTGCAGCTGTAGTGCTGTTTAACTCATCTTTCTCTGATCGCATACAGTCTTACCAGCACATAAATGCCTTTTGTCACATTTGACAATTCTTAGACACTTATTGATATCTGCATGCGTCTTGTAGCGTTTCATTATTGAATCTGAGGCTCCAGCTGAGTGGGCCAGTTATGGGACATGTCATATAAGATACGGAGCAGCTGAGATGCTTACTGTACCTCCAGCTCTGCACATCGTCATGGTGATCCTGACACGCACTACATCAGATTGCGCCTCAGTGGGCCCATCTGGCTGTTATGAAAGAAGCCAGGGCTTTGTGGAGAGCGATTGTTTTACTGCATGGTTTTGTCTCACTGGGTTAAATTAGGGTTTAATGAATGTTTTTGTTTGTGTTTTTTTGCCATAACAATTTTATTGTTATCATTTTAATACAAGAATCCAAGGTTGTGAGCTTGGCTATTAAGCACACAACTAACCATATGTAAACTGTACATGATTAGATGTTTTTGTGGAAACATATGGACTGTGAACATACTAGTTGCCCTGTATAAGGTGTTAACATTTCATGATGAATGGATCAGTTTTACTTACTGTAAAAAAAAAACAACAACATATTAACTGTGCCATAACTTGCACTTGCCACATTTTTTCTGTATGTTAAATGCAGCAAAAAACAATAATTGTGCATTAAATTGTGCAGAAGGAATGTTTTTTATTTTTGCTTACAAAATCAACAAAACATTATTTAACCAAGAGTGCCCAAACTTTTGCTTACAGCTATATATAGATATCATGTAAATGAAATATATTTCAGTTTTATTGTACTGCTCTTCTGCTTAATACTCAAAAATAAATGTATTTAAGTATTTAAGTGTGAAGCTCATCTGGTCGCGTTGGGTGCTGGAGCATGTTCCAGACATTTTCTGCATTTTCAGTTTTTTAAATTTGTAATGTAGCTTCTCTAAAAGGCACTTTACAAAGTCAGGGTATTTTGGTTATTTTTTACATTGTTGCAAAGGAGCACTCTGACCAAAATGATAAACTCAATAATTACTGCATCTGATGTAAATAAACTTGTTAGGCCTTCCATGGTGGTGCCATAATAGTGTAGTGTGATATATTTTTGATATCTTGAATGTGGGAGAATACTTAAAGGAGGGCTATTTGCAATGTTTTTCACTTTTTCCACTACCGGGCTAATGCAGAAAAAAGCCAGCTAATAAATATCATGTCTGTATTTATTAGTCCACATCAGTGGCAATACTCACTGTATTTATTAGTCTACATCAGTGGAAATACTAACTGTATATATTAGTCCACATCAATGGCAATACTAACTGTATTTATTAGTCCACATCAGTGGCAATACTCACTGTATTTATTAGTCTACATCAGTGGAAATACTAACTGTATTTATTAGTCCACATCAATGGCAATACTAACTGTATTTATAAGTCTACATCAATGGCAACACTAACTGTATTTATAAGTCTACATCAATGGCAACACTAACTGTATTTATAAGTCTACATCAGTGCCAATACTAACGATTAGGATGTTTTAAAATTGGGATTGCCAAAGATTGTAAGACATTTTTGCCGAGTGCATGCTGGGTACTGTAGTGAGAATTGTGGACGGTGAAACAGTTGTGGACAATAACGGAAAAGATACAAAATCAGGAATTCTGTCAAACTAATGAGGCTGGGGGATGCATAAAACAGCAAAAAACGTATTACATGCTTGGCTGTGATGCCCCTTTAAGCTGGTATGTTTTTGCCCTGAAGTGTGTGTGTGTGTGTGTGTGTGTGTGTGTGTGTGTGTGTGTGTGTGTGTGTGCGCGTGCGCGTGTGCGTGTGTGTGTGCATGCGTGCGTGCGTGTATGTGAGCACGCACTCAGAGAGACACAGTCACATCCGTGCACACACAGCAAGGGGCGCGAGTGGCAGTGCTCTCTCTGGTACTTAGCACATGTTAATGCAGTGCTGCTCTCAGCAGTGCAGCGTGATGTTTTATAGGCTGTTTCTCTGTGAAAAGCTGAAGGACAGCCGAACACACTCCACTGAGAGCCACACGCTGCTTGCTTTTCTCTTGTCCCTGCTTATCTGGCTTGTAATTAGTTCATTTTCCACTTTAATAAGATAGATG